>NC_067234.1:11682500-11987500 GCF_019924925.1 Ctenopharyngodon idella
ATTTAATCGATTTGCCATGGTGAGATGGCCACTTATATAGCCCGAGGCCCCGTCCCTTTGGTCAGGCTCGAGCGGGCTTGCTCACTATTGGCTTGCACGTTGGTTCATTGGTTTGTTTTCTTTAACTTCACGAATCAATGGCCGTGCAGTTCACACTGTGTGATTGTATAAAGGCTTCAGAATCAGAGAAAAAGGATTTTTCCCCATAGCGCCTTGTCTTATTAATAATCAATATTAATTAATAAGACGAACGATGCAGTACTCGTTCCGTATCTAAGGGAACCGAGGTTACGTTAGTAACCGAGTACATTATTCTCACATTCAGGCCCTGTTTGCACTAGTGCATTTTAGTTTTAAAACGCATAAATTTTGCTGTTACAATTTTGTTATCATTTACACTACTTCGGCATTTTTGACCCTCGAAAATGGAGACTTTCGAAAACGCTGCAGACCCCGTTTTAGTTTGAAAACTCAGGGATTGCATCTCAGTGTAAAGGTGTAGCTGCCCGAATTACACTACCAGAACACAACAATAGCAGACCAGGGTTGCGTTTCCCAAAAGCATCGTAAGCCTAAGTTGATCGTAGAGACCGTTGGTGACCGTGTAAACAATAACATGGAGATGCCCTTACAAAAAAGAACTGCAGTATATTGAAGTACAACCATAGATTTGCAGTATAATGAAGTATAATCACAGTACAACTGCAATACATTGAAGTTCAACAGCAGTAAAACTGCAGTTGTATTGCAGCTATACTGCAATGTTGCAGTTTTTTCGTGTCCAAAAAACTGCAGTTTTCTATATGTAAAAACTGCAGTAATCTTTTGTAAGGGTGTGTTCACTATTTACTGCTCCTAATGTGTGTGCACTAACTTAGATGTGTTAAATGCAGAGGACAAATTCAGAGTATGGGTTACCATACTTGGCCTTCATGTCACTTTTTCTCCTTTTCCATCTACAAACCTATTCTGCTCACAGGTGATCGGAGGATAGTGCGTGTGCCCTCCCACTTTGTTGCAATTTGATGATTTTTTTTGTGAAATAACTTCTGTTTTTGCCTTTCAAACTCCGAGTGGTTTCAGTTCAATATGTTACAGGCTCATTTATTGATAATAAATAATTGATAATAAATAATATTGATTATAATAAATAATATAGGGCTTGTTTTGGACTTGTTTTTGAAGCTGCGGTTGCCCTCTGCTGCATGCATTTTGATAGCACATGAAAACAATTATTCCACATCATTTCTTAGTTAATTTGAGAATATTTTTTTGACCCCCCACCCCAAAATATTTTTTCGTTGCCTCTGGGCAACGTTATGCAACAGTGGTACAAAAACATAGAGAAAATGATCAATGCTCAGAGGGCAATACAAAATCACAAATCTTTTTCAAAAATGTCAAAAAATCATTGAAGGGTTGGTTCTCCCAAAAATGAAGGTGGTGTCATTTGTTGCTCGCCCTCGCGTCATGCTGCACCCATGGGGCCTTCGTTTGTCTTCGGAGCACAGATTGGGATGTTTTTGGTGGGGTACGGTGGCTCGGTGGTGCCTCTGTTGCCGGTGGTGTCGCTACCCCTTTCGGGATCCATGGGGGTGCTGGGGACATGTTTGGAGCAGTTCGTGTGAGTACAGGGGTTCAATCTTGGTATTGTGGAGTGACGAGAGTGCTTTTTGTGCGCCGGGGGAACAAAGTGACGACTTTTCGGCGGTGTCTGGTGGAGGCTTTCGGTGCTGCTTCGGGGCTTTGCGAGTCTTTGGTTTTGAATCGGTGATTTAGATCGCGTATCAGACTGCCAGATTGTTAAAATCACGTGACTTTGGCGCTCCGAGCCGCTGATTCGAGGCAGGGGGTTTGTAGGGCTTCGGGGTGGTGTTTTGGAGTCGGCCATCACTGGATGTTGTTGGGGGGTTGTTGTTTTGTTTTTGTGGCGCACGGGGGGTGTTCTCGTCGCTTTGTAATGTTGGTGTTGGGCAACTGTACTCACATGAACAGTTTTGAGTGTGTCTTTGGTGCCTTTGTGGATCTTGCTAGGTGTGGTGGCGTTGCTGGTGTTGGGGGCCTCGCTGGGCCATCAGATTTCATCCAGGATTTCTTGTTTTGTGTTCCGGTGGTGGGCAGGGGTCTTGTGGGTGTGGAGCAGCGTGGAGGTGAGTGGTAGGTGACATTGTTTTCATTTTTGGGTGAACTAACCCTTTAAGTATAAAGGGAAAAACTCTTGAAACACATTGATATATTAGATTTGATACATGAATAGGTTTGTATCATGTAGTGTGTCATGTCATACAATGTACTTTATGTAATAAGATTTCACTCCGTACGAAACTTCAAAAAGCAGTTCTTCTCTGCTGTCAAATAGAGGTGTATGTTACACATTTTGCACATCACTTTGGGTGTTCCTGCGCACCCAGAAACCCTGCACCTCCCTTCTTATAACACATTATTGCCAATGTGAGCTACATCCTTGAAAAGTACCCCTTATCACACAACGTTGCCCCGAGGCAACGAAAAGAAAAACTGAATTTCTGAACATGCAATTAAGAAAAACTTGAGAAAAGTCTTCTCTACACCTCCATACACACACATATTTTTTATGTACAGTTCATGTCATTTTAAATAAGATTACTAAAGCAAATAATCTTGCCGCCTTCTCACACCATGTGCTCCTTCTCACACCATGTGCATGTGTCATAAAAGGACGTCAAAAAGACGCTTGAAAGTGACTCACACACCTTACTGGACTGTTTTTTGATACTTTCTCAACCTTTGTAATTGGTTGCAATCATTTAAAGAAAATATACTAAACATAGGGCTTGAGAAAACTTTTTATAAGGAGGTGCCCTTATAGCTTCTTACTCAACAGCAATGAACAGACTGGGACAATATCATGCAGGTCTTTCTTATATTACTATTTTTTGCAGAGGAAAAAGCTAAATACACCAATCTATGCCAGAATATAATCTGGGAAATATGTGGATCAGAATGTACAATCACAGATAAGCTTACCCTGTCCTTCGTCTGTGTATATGTGTCTCTAGGAAAGGTCAGGTGTGTCTTAAGGCTTGGATCTGAAGTGCTACTTTCCTCTTCCTGCTGCTCGTTGAGATGTTTGTGTGCTCTTCTCTCAGATTAAAGGAAGTGGGAGCTACAAAACACTTCCTCTCATGCAGTCAGTGTAAGTGAGGTGCTGACATACGCAATTACAAATACCCGATTCAGTGCATTTCCTGTTTCCTGTATCAATGCACTTGCTGTTTGCAAAGGTAATGCAATGGTAATACACATTTTTAATTGTACATTTTATCAGATTTCTGACTATCTTTCTAGGCATCTCATTCATAATTTGATTTGGCAGTTTCATACACAAATACAGCAATGTCTTTTGCACCCTGAGCCTAAAATTATGTTCACACAGGATGTGGTACATATGTCAAGTTACATGGTGTGAATGTGTAGTATACAATCCGTGAATTGTGGCCACCAGTTTCTCCTAATTCATTTATTCTTTTCTTTATAACTTTTTCATGATTTACACCTTTATTTAGTTGTTCAGAAGAGAACAATTTAAGTTCTTTTGTATTACTGTATTGGTAACACTTTAGAATAACTCACGCTATGAAGCATTAGTTAAGCATTAGTAAATAGTTAGTTCATCATTTATAAAGCATTAATAGACATTAGTAAGCAGTTTATAAATACACCTATAAATGCTTTGTTCTTGATTTATAAGCATATCTATAATGTGTTTAATAAATGTATTTTCATACTTTATTAATGATCAATTTATAATTTCTAAAGTAATTACATTATTTACAAACCAGTTATTTAGGAGTTGTCCGTGGTTCATAAGATCATTTATAAAGTGTAAGTAAATGATAACAAACAATTTAAATGTACATTTATGCATCTTATTATTTAGACATATAGTAATAGTTACTCAGTGTGTTAATAAATGCTTTATTAATACATATTCCCACTGTAATTCATGATTGATTCGGGTAGTTATAAAACATTTAGTAGTTGTCAGTTAACTATTTTTGTGAGCTCATCTAAAGCGAGGACTATTCATGCCTCGTAAAGCTTTTATAAAGGAGATTTAAAGGATACAGAACATAGAAATATTTATTTCAAGGAAAAAAAATGAAACTTTACGATGGGTAACTTGATATAAAATTAAAAGTAAACCTCTGCAATTTCACAGAAAGTAAAAATCCCTGTACTCCTCCAGAAAACATAACTGTGCAGTAAAATGAAACAGCTTTTGCAATCTGATATAAAAATACATTTCTGTAAAGTGTAAACATTGTTGAATAAAATTTTACCAGTGCCAACACTGTATTACAGGAGTGCCAAAATACAACAAAGAATGTTTTTATAAAACATTAATAATGTAATAAAATATTTCACAGTGTCAAAACTACCTCAGTACTATCTTTAAAACATTAGAGAACAGCAGTGCAGAAGATCACTGAGCCTTTAAATCTTCTTTGAAAAAGATTTACGAGGCATGAATAGTCCTCACTTTAGATGAGCTCACAACAATAGTTAACTGACAGCTACTAAATGTTTTATAACTACCTGAATTAATCATGAATTACAGTAGAAATATGTATTAATAAAGCATTTATTAACACACTGAGTAACTATTACTATATGTCTAAATAATAAGATGTATAAATGTATGTTTAAATAGTTTATTAATCATTTACTTACACTTTATAAATGAGCTTATGAACCACTGACAACTCCTAAATAACTGGTTTATAAATAATGTAATACTTAATTTAGAAATGATAAATTGATCATTAATAAAGTATGAAAATACAATTATTAAACACATTATAGATATGCTTATAAATCAAGAACAAAGCATTTATAGGTGTATTTATAAACTGCTTATTAATGTCTATTAATGCTTTATAAATGATGAATTGACTGTTTACTAATGCTTAACTAATGCTTCATAGTGTGCAGTTACTATAAAGTGTTACCAATGTATTAATATGATGTGAAGTCCAGTTACCAGTGTCACACTAAAACAGGTAGTAGTTATGGCTACTTTTTACTTAGGATGTTTTCACACCTATGGATCGTTTGTTTTGTTCAGAAACAGGGACTAAATTTGTTACAATTGGAGCCCAGTTGAAATATATTTTTATTTTACTTTTCATCAAGATTTATCTTTATATTGTTTTTGTGTTTATTCAATATATATTCTATATGTGTTCTCCTCGTGTGTATTATAAACAACTTTATATTGTTAAAAGTTTATAAAGTCTAGCTAGGCTCTTATTGGGTATTTTCACATGTCAGTTCGTTTTGGAGATATGTGATTGATCAGAGGGGGCGGGAAGAGAAGAGCACGAGAGAAGAGAGGACGAAGACGACACGAAGAGTGACGCAGTTAAGAATAAAGTGTTAATTTAGTTATAATAAGTGAAGTGAGTTTATGTAACTTCGTACAGAAGTTAAAGTGTTGAACTCCTACCACGTTTGTAATTGTGCATGTGTGGGTAATGCAGACACAGGACTGTGACAAACTTGTTATTCTCAACTGATTCGGAATAACGGGAGACTGAGCTCCTCCGGCCACGTTGGATTCCCATCCAGGCAGCGCTTCAGGTAGCCAGGAATTCCTGAAAGCTCCCCTGGCATCGCGGGATTCCCACATCGGGAAATTTTCTCCGTCCTTAACTCTCCACGTGGATCGATTGTTCGCGGGACTGAGCTACGAGCAACAATCGTGAGTAATAATGTTGTTTCCCATCATTGTTGGCTCTATCGTAAGTGAAGCGGCAATATTGTTTTTTTATGGCCCAACGCACACGAGCGTCGTTCAGGCCTGCACCATATTTTATTTATTTATTTTGGGACTATTTTGAGTTTCCAACATTTACAAGAGTCTGGGCCCAGTTAAGTTTACTAACTGACAGAAAAGTCATGTAAAGTGGTGTAAAAGTGTGAAATATACACAAAGCGAGTCCTGTAAAGTTATATACTGTGAATAATACATTGTTTGAATATTCAATTTCTCAAATTTAGTGAAAATTCAAGTAAAAGGAAACCAATGATTATTTGAACATTTGATTCTTTATTTATTTATTTAGTAAACAAACCCAGGGCACTCTAAACACAGGGACATATAGAGTGCTACACAATGTTGCATTTTCTTCTTGGTTCGGTTCGCTTTCACATGGCAACATTTCAAAGCGTACCAAAATGCGTTTATGCAAGACACATGCAAGTACAACTGTCCTCTCATTGGTCAGAGTTTTCTCTGCGTCATCCATCAAAATAATGTTTGACAAGTTAGCTCCATGAGCTTATGGCTTTATTTGTAATGTCAAGACACACGCAAACACTATGTGAATGTAGCCGTCATTCCCGCTGTTAAATGATATACTACATGTCATGGTTCGCAGGTCTGTGAATTCCTGTTCTGTTGTTTTGTGTGTATGTGTTTATGGCTGTCACGTGTGTTGCTGGGCAACTCACGAGCGCTGATTTGCTTGTAAGCGCTGCTATTTAGTGTCTCTGTGTTTGTTCGTTCATTGTCGGATTGTTTTCTGTAGCTCGCGCTGTGTTCCTTGCAGTTTCTCTGCCCTTCGTCTCCTGGGTTCCAGTCGCTCTGTTCGGAGTGGATGTTTATACCGTCTTGGAGTTCCTGCCTCTGTTCGGAGTGGATGTTTATCTGTCAGTGTGTTCCTCATTGGATTGCGTTCGGAGATCTGCCCATTGTAGTCCCTGTTGCTGCCAAGGACCTGCTGCACCACGACTTTCCTGACCATCTCTTTGAACATTCTCTTTGAGAGTTTTTCCTTAATAAAGGATTTGTTCACTTGCAATTGAATCTCGAGTTATCTTTCCTGACATAACAATCTGACCAGGATGGATTCAGCAATTGGTGAGTGGAGAAACGTTATTGCTAATAACAATGTTCGTATGGATCAACAGGATGAACAAATATTGGCTATGGGTCGTGCGGTGCAAGCCTTGGTGGCACAGGTGTCGGAGGTTACTGCCCAGCTCCAACGTCTAAGATCTGAAATCAACGGAGCGCCCACTGTGCCTACCCCGCTGTCTGTTTCCCCTTCCGCGGCGCGATCGGATCATCACGCCGAGCCTCGTCTTCCACCAGGGTGGCGTTGATGATCACACTGCTGTCAGGACACGCTGCACTCTGGGGAACAGTGGTGTGGGAAAGCCAGGGAGGAGAGGGATCGTCGACGGACCAACGGATTATGTTCATACTGCGGAGCGAGCGGACATTTTGTTACAAGCTGTCCGGTAAAAGCCAGAGCCCGTCAGTAGACTTGAGGTTATTGATGGGTGGTGTATCCTTCGAGAAATCCTCTACAGCTACTCTCCTTCCGGTCAGACTACAATGGGCCAACGCTTTCCATACCTGCCTGGCTTTAGTGGACTCAGGAGTGGAGGGCAGTTTCATTGATGCTTCACTGGCGGCTCAGCTGCTTATTCCGGTGGTCTCGCTACCTCAGACTATCTCCGTCCAAGCACTCAGCGGGCAGGTTATGCCGTCTGTCACCCAGAATACCGTGCCCATCAAACTCATCACCTCCGGTAACCATACGGAGGAGATCAGACTACTTTTAATCAATTCCCCTCTGGCTCCCGTGGTGTTGGGTCATCCCTGGTTGTCACTTCACAATCCCCACTTAGACTGGCAACAGAACACTGTTTGTGTTTGGAGCAGTTTTTGTCATGCGTCTTGTTTGGTGTCTGCCTGTTCTTCCGTGTTGTGTTCTGTGTTTCAGGAGGAATCCATGGACCTGTCTAACGTGCCTAAGGAGTACCTGAACCTGAAGGAAGTGTTCAGTAAGTCTCGAGCTGCCTCTCTTCCTCCGCATCGTCCCTATAACTGTGCCATAGACTTATTGCCAGGTATGTCTCCGCCTAAAGGCAGGTTATACTCGCTTTCCGTTCTGGAAAGGGAGGCCATGGAGAAATATATTTCTGATTCTTTGGCAGCCAAGATCATCCGCCCTTCCTCATCTTCTGCGGGCGCGGGGTTTTTCTTCGTGGGGAAGAAGGATGGTTCTCTGCGACCTTGAATTGACTGTCGGGGGCTGAATAACATCACGGCAAAGAATACGTATCCTTTGCCGCTGATGTCTTCAGCTTTCGAGCGGTTGCAGGGAGCTTCCTTTTTTACGAAGTTAGACCTCCGCTACGCTTATCATTTGGTTCACATCAGGGAGGGGGATGAATGGAAGACCGCTTTTAATACCCCCAGGGGGCACTTTGAATATTTGGTCATGCCTTTCGGGCTGTCCAATGCTCCCGCAGTCTTCCAAGCACTCATCAATGATGTGCTGAGAGACATCGTTGATCAATTCATATATGTTTACCTGGATGACATATTGATTTTTTCTCCGTCTCTCCAGGAACATATTCAGCATGTCAGACGAGTGCTTCAGAGGCTGCTAGAGAATGGCCTTTTTGTCAAGGCGGAGAAATGCGTGTTTCATGCACAGTCGGTTCCGTTCTTAGGGTTCATCGTGTTGTCCGAGGGAGTGCGCATGGATCCCGACAAGATTCAGGCTGTGGTGGATTGGCCAACCCCAGACTCCCGTAAGGCCTCTACAGAGGTTTCTGGGCTTTGAGAATTTGTATAGGCGTTTTATTCGCAATTACAGCCAGCTGGCCGCTCCTCTGACTGCCTTGACCTCCACCAGGATGACGTTCAGGTGGTCTAGTGCAGCTGAAGCTGCATTTTCCAACCTAAAAAGCCGCTTTGTTTCGGCTCCGATTCTGGTGACCCCTGATTCCTCACGTCAGTTCGTGGTGGAGGTCGACGCATCAGAGGTGGGGGCTGGAGCGGTTCTCTCCCAGCGTTCTTCCAAGGACGGTAAGATGCACCCTTGCACTTATTTTTCCCATCGTTTGTCACCCGCCGAATGCAACTACGATATTGGTAACAGAGAGCTGTTGGCCTTGGAACAGTGGTGTCATTGGTTAGAGGGGTCGGGGGTACCTTTTATCGCCTGGACCGATCACAAGAACCTAGAGTACATTAGATCCGCTAAACGTTTGAACTCTAGGCAGGCTCGGTGGGCTCTTTTTTTCGGCCGTTTAGATTTTTCCATCTCGTACCGCCCAGGCTCTAAAAACACCAAGCCCGATGCTTTGTCTCGTATTTTTGATCATTCCGAGCGTCCGTCTTCTCCCGATTCCATCATACCGGAGAGACTGATCATCTCTGCGGTTGTCTGGGAGATCGAGTCGAAGGTCCGTAGTGCCTTACAAGGGGTAACGCCTCCATCCGGTTGTCCACCGAGCCGTTTATTTGTGCCTGAGAACTTGTGGTCCAATGTTATCCGTTGGGGTCACTGTTCCAGGATCGCTTGTTATCCACAGGTTAATCGTACCAGTTATTTGGTAAAGCAACGATTCTGGTGGCCTTCTATGGCTTGAGACATTCGTGGTTTTGTTTTGGCCTGCTCGGTTTGCGCGGTTGGTAAGACTTCCAATCGACCCCCAGCGGGATTCCTGCAGCCGCTGTCAGTCCCTTCGAGACCCTGGTCCCATATTGCGCTAGATTTCGTTACTGCCCTCCCACCCTCCCAGGGCAACACGGTGGTTTTAACCGTGGTGGAACGGTTCTCGAAGGCGGCTCATTTTATTCCCCTGCCCAAATTACCTTCTGTCAGGGAGACAGTGGTTACTGTCATTGATCATGTCTTTTGCATTCATGGCCTCCTGAAGGACGTGGTTTCTGACAGGGGACCCCTAATTTGTGTCCAAATTTTGGAGGGAGTTTTGTCGATTACTGGGGCCGAATGTCTTTCCTCTGGTTATCATCCTCAGAGCAACGGTCAAACTGAGAGGGCCAACCGAGATTTTGAACGAGTGTTGCGATGTTTGGTTTCTCAGAATCCTTCCTTCTGGAGCCAACAGCTCTCTTGGGTTGAGTATGCGCATAACTCGTTACCTGTATCGTCCATGGGCCTAACCCCGTTTGAAGGTAGTTTAGGATACCAGCCACCTGTTTTTCCGAGTTTGGAATCAGAAGTCGCGGTCCCCTCCGCTCACGCTTTTGCCCAGAGGTGTTGTCGCACTTGGAGGAAGACTAGAACTGCTCTCCTCCAGGTGCGGGAGCGCACTAAGGCCCAGGCCGATCGCCACCGGTCAAAGCCTCCCGAATACGTCGTTGGTCTAAAAGTGTGGCTTTCTACCTAGAGCATTCCTCTCCGCACCGTTTGTAATAAGCTTGCTCCTAAATCCATAGGCCCGTTTACTGTCACTAAGATCCTTAGTCCAGTGGCAGTTCGCCTCAAACTTCCTCCGGTGTACAGGAGAATTCATCCGGTATTTCATGTATCCAAAGTTAAGCCTGTTTTTCGTTCACCCATTTCGTTCACTCAAGGCGGAGGGGACGCGGATTCCAATACTTGGTGGACTGGGAAGGTTACGGTCTGGAGGAGAGAAGTTGGGTGCCTGCGAGAGACATATTGGATCACTCCCTTATCGATGATTTCAATCGACAGGTAGTGCCTCACGGGAATGCCAGGAGGCGTTCCTAGGGCGAGGGGTACTGTCACGGTTCGCAGGTCTGTGGATTCCTGTTCTGTTGTTTTGTGTGTGTGTTTATGGCTGTCATGTGTGTTGCTGGGCAACTCACGAGCGCTGATTTGCGATCAGCTGCAGCTGCGGCTCGTCAGCGCTGCTATTTAGTGTCTCTGTGTTTGTTCGTTCATTGTCGGATTGTTTTCTGTGGCTCACTCTGTGTTCCTTGCAGTTTCTCTGCCCTTCGTCTCCTGGGTTCCAGTTGCCCTGTTCGGAGTGGATGTTTATACCGTCTTGGAGTTCCTGCCTCTGTTCGGAGTGGATGTTTATCTGTCATTGTGTTCCTCGTTGGATTGCGTTCGGAGATCTGCCCATTGTAGTCCCTGTTGTTGCCAAGGACCTGCTGCACCACGACTTTCCTGACCATCTCTTTGAACATTCTCTTTGAGAGTTTTTCCTTAATAAAGGATTTGTTCACTTGCAATTGAATCTCGAGTTATCTTTCCTGACACTACATTCATATTAATGCTGCGGCAAATTCAAACGCTCACTCTCTCTTTCTCTCTCTCTCTCTCTCTCTCTCTCTCTCTCTCTCTCTTTCTCTCTCTGGATCTCCCAGCACGGTCTAGTAGGCGAACTGTACATTGTCGGTGTGTCGAGAGACCATATATGAATGTTATAATGATGCAGAGCGGGAATCAAGGCTTCGTCGCATCAGCATTCTCGCACGGAGAAGTGCAATTACACAACATAGAGGCGCTCTTTGGTTTTCAACTATGGTAAAAAATGTGCTCACTCACAGAATCAGACAATACTGCTTTTTATATAACACATTTCCCGTTATAAATTATGATATCGTTTGGTCCGTTGGGTTGGATTGCTTTCACCTCTTCAAGGAGGTCTCGGTACGCTTGTTTGGTCTGCTTTTGGTGCGCACCCGAGTTTTGGTCCGCACCAAAAGGGAAAACGAACTCTAGTACGAGTGTAGTCAGTACTTCAACTTTTACCAGAGTCTTTTTAACCCTTGTGCACTGTTTGATTTCTGATTATTGCCTGTATGGTCCGGGTCAAATTGACCCTAATTGGATTCAATACAATTCCCCAAAAATCACAAAAAAAAAAAAAACATACAATCATGTACAAATAATTAACTTTTAATATCAATACTTTTCACACATTACAAAGAATAAATATCTGAATTTATGATTCATAAAAATGCTTATAACCTCTATTTTTAAGATTGCCCCTCCCCCCACCTGTGGGACATTACCATTATACATTTATAACAATAATATCTTAGTTTAAACCTAAAGTAATCTTGACAAACTATATATCATTTAGTTTACATCACGATGGCGCCGCACATGGCAGCCACAGTGCTTAGCTCTCCAGTGTTTGTTAATTTTTCAAATACGATCAGTTTTACCAGGGATGAACTGCTGAACTTTCGGCAGTACACACCACAAAATCTTTTACCGGATTTCGATTATTCAGACATTTTATTGAATGTTGTAATCGGTGGAGCGGCAGCGCTGTTTAGACGCTGCAGGACGCACAGATGGGGGAAGCGCGCCGGCGCGCTCGTGAAGCTCAGACAGCGCGGTTTAAGAACGCCGCTGCCTAGCATCCATCTGGCGAATCTCCGCTCTCTACCCAACAAAACGGACGAACTCCTTCTGCTCTCCCGGATGAATAAGGTTTTTCGAACTCGGCTGCTCTGTGCTTCATGGAAACCTGGCTGAACGACGCCATTCCGGACAGCGTGTTAAGTCTAACGGGCTTTCAGCTGTTCAGATCAGATCGCGCGAAGAATCAACGGGGAAATCGCGTGGCGGCGGGACGTGCTTTTACATTAACGAAAGGTGGTGTTCAGATGTAACTGTGTTAAAGAAGATGTGCTGTCCCGATCTTGAAACACTCTTCATTAACTGCAAACCGTTCTATTCGCCGTGGGAGTTTTGCTCGTTCATTCTGGTGAGTGTCTACATTCCTCCACAAGCGCACATGAGCTCGGCTTTACAGATACTCGCTGATATGATCACAGAGAGTGAGCAACAACACCCGGACTCTGTTTTAATCATTCTCTGGGACTTTAATAAAGCGATTCTCTCACGTGAACTTCCAAAATACAGACAGCATGTTACTTGTCCCACCAGAGACAGTAATACACTGGATCACTGTTACACAGCAATAAAGGATGCATATCACTCTATCCCACGGGCAGCTTTGGGGCTTTCTGATCACTGTTTAGTTCATCTCATACCGACCTACAGGCAGAAACTGAAATCGGCTAAACCTGTAGCGAAGAGTGTAAAGAGATGGACCACCGAAACAGAGCGGGCTTTACAAGCCTGTTTCGAATGGACTGATTGGAGTGTTTTTGAAGCTGCTGCCACCGATCTGGACGAGCTCACAGAGACTGTTACATCATATATCAGTTTCTGTGAGGATTTGTGCATTCCTACAAGGACTCATTTAACTTACAACAATGACAAACTGTGGTTCACTGCAAAACTCAGCCAGCTCCGTCAGGCCAAAGAAGATGCTCGCAGAAATGGGGACAGAGTCTTGTACAAACAGGCCAAATACACACTGGAAAAGGAGATCAGAGTGGCAAAGAGGAATTATTCCGATAAGCTTCTCTTGTTCCGATAAGAACAAGAGAAGAAAGGCACTAGGCCCAGACAGTGTTTCACCAGCCTGTCTGAAAACCTGTGTTGACCAGCTGGCCCCCATCTTCACACAGATCTTCAACAGATCACTGGAGCTGTACAAAGTCCCCTCGTGCTTTAAACGCTCCACCATCATCCCCATCCCAAAGAAACCCAAAATTACTGGACTTAATGACTACAGACTTGTGGCTCTAACGTCTGTGGCCATGAAATCATTTGAAAGACTGGTTCTGGCTTATCTGAAGGACATTACTGGACCCTTATTGGACCCCCTGCAGTTTGCTTACTGAGCAAACAGGTCTGTGAATGATGCAGTCAATATGGGACTGCATTATGTTCTGCAGCATCTGGACAGACCAGGGACTTATGTGATTATAAAGTACTGCTAATGACCTATAAGGCTCTAAATGGTTTAGCTCCTGTGTACTTAACTGATCTTTTATCGCCCTACAATCCTTCACGCTCTTTAAGATCACAAAACTCTGGACTTCTGGTTGTACCTAGGATAGCTAAGTCCTCTAAAGGAGGGAGAGCGTTTTCACATTTGGCTCCTAAACTCTGGAATAGCCTTCCTGATAATGTTCGGGGCTCAGACTCGCTCACCCAGTTTAAATCTAGATTAAAGACACATCTCTTTAGCCAAGCATTCACATAATCCATCTCATATCAGATCAATTGCACATGACTATCTTTGCTTAATGTTATGAACAGCAGCTATGCTAATTATTCTCCATTTGCTTTTCTGTTTTACCTCGGGATGCCCAATCCATCTCATGAACACTTGACAAACACAGAACACACAACACTATTACACATTATTTACTTAAAACACATACTTATTAATATTTCAAATTTGCACACATCATAACTGTACATACAAATTGTCTATATTATATATTGTTTTCTGCTTTTTTTGCACTTTGTCTATCTTGTATATTTGTATATTATTCTTTTATTCTTCTTATTATCTGTGTCTTGTCTTTTCGCTGTCAATCTGTTGCACTGTGGAGCTTCTGTCACTAAAACAAATTCCTAGTATGTGTAAACATACCTGGCAATAAAGCTCTTTCTGATTCTGATTCTGATCATTTTAAAGCTCTCAGATTCTAGTTTTCGTATTTGGTGACTGATTTTCAAAAGAAATGACAGGGCAATAGATAAATAGTGATAGATTCTTCATTTGTGTTCTGGTGCCAAACTATAACATGCTCTGATTCTTTCCGTATGTTTTTTATATGTGTTTTAGGGGTCGAATTCAAATCAAATATTAACATTATTGCCCAAACTTCTTCTGAATAGGATGTCTACTTCATAAACATTTTGAAAAGTATGGAAAAATATGGTTCAGATCACTCAAACCATATATGGAAATCGATAAGTCACCAGTGGAGTCTGGATGTTATCTAGTGGAAAGGTTTGGTACTGTGCACAAAAAAACTTACTGAAAGTTGTTTTTTTGAGGTATCAACTTAAAATTTGGAACAGAACTTGTTAAGATATTTTGCTGAAGTTTGTTTTGTAAAACAATGATGTTTTGTAAAATATATATTTTATAGAAAATATATATTTTATATATTTTAAATTTTCACTAACAAACTTCTATAACTTTTTTTTAAACTTTACTTTTACAACTTTTTTTTACTTCTTCAACAATCTGTAAAGTGTTCCCTTTAAAAAGATACCAAACTTAAGTCTGTGCTCTGAAGTATTCAAGATTTTTAACAATTTAAGTTAGAAAAGTAATTTTCATATCTATGCTCAAAAGGTGGGACAGACAATTAACAGGTAAAACAACTTTATAATTTCACAAACTTTGAAAATAAAAAGTTGTTAAACTCAGCAAGACACTGGCACTTCAGTACTAGAGTTGAAGAGTTCTGACATACAACGCAGAACTGTTTTGTATTTTGGGTCTGTAGTTTATTTTGAATGGCTGTCTATATGGGTCAAATTGACCTATGAACAGTAAGAACGTATAAAATTTCTGTATGCACATTTCACAACACATCAGTGTGTTGAAACTTTGCATGCATGTTCATGACCCTAAATGAGAAAAAGTCACAAAATTTCAAGAAAAACAATGTAGGTTAGATAGTATTTCAGATAGATTGAAAAAAGAAATGATAGCTCATTTTTACCATATGTGGCTGACAAAATATTTTTTTGTATTGAAATAAGTGAGGAAAAGCTTCTTTTTTACCTTCATAGGCTAGTAAAAAAATAAAATAACAAAATATAACCAAGACATGTTATTATTTTGGGCCTGTGCAGTTGCCTTAGAACATTAAAATATGCGGGTCAAATTGACCCTTGAACATCACCATGGGGAACCTTCCATGAAACCTTCTTCCCCTCCTCACGAGCCTTCTTGACCAGCGGCCATAATTTGGCTCTGGCCTCAGCATTTTGTTTGATCAGCGGCTCCTTGTTTTCTTTCAGATAGCGAGAGTCTTTTCGCAGCCCGCCATACCATGTCTCTGTATATGTCAAAACATGTCAGCGTGTTGAAAGTTTGCATACATGTTCATGACCCTAAATGAGAAAAAGTCACAAAATTTCAAGAAGAAAAACATAGGTTAACTGATGTTTTTGACAATTCTAAAATCGGGTCAAATTGACCCGCAACAGTACACGAGTGTTAAAGGGGACAACACGAGGGTTAAAGCAACATCACAAACACAGACTCTGCATGTATAGGCTCATTCTGCCATGTGACCACATTTATTTGCGTTAAAGCCCTTTTTCTTGACAAAAAGTGTTTCCAAACCAATTTTTGCGACATTTGAAGTATCGACATAGAATTTATGTGCTAAAGATAAATGGAAAAAGATTGTGTCGATATTTGAGAAATTTTATAGACAAATGGCACTTCCATCAGCTATATCGCTAAACATTTGAAGTGCTAAACCTTTTTTCGCAAAAAAATCCTTGGATGGAAACCTGGCTACTGACTATTTAAAGGATTAGTTCACTTTCAAATAAAAATTTCCTGATAATTTAATCGCCCCCATGTCATCCAAGATGTCCATGTCGTGTTTTCTTCAGTTGAAAAGAAATTAAGGTTTTTGATGAAAACATTTCAGGATTATTCTCCATATAGTGGACTTCACTGGGCCCCAAAGGGATGAAGATCAAAATTGCAGTTTCTGTGCAGCTTCAAAGGGCTTTAAACGATACCAGATGAGGAATAAGGGTGTTATCTAGCGAAACGATCGGTCATTTTCTAAAAAAAAAATAAAAATGTATATGCTTTATAAACACAAATGATTGCCTCGCAAGTGCTTTCGCCAGACCGCACTTCCGTATTCTAAGGTGTAGGACATACAGCGTAAGCTTTTTGAAGAATACAGACCGTTTGGGGTCTATTGAAGTCCTTTATAAGGAGAATAATGGATGACATGGGGGTGAGTAAATTATCAGGAAATTTTTATATGAAAGTGGACTAATCCTTTAAATCTAGCAGGGTTGGTGTCTCGTGTTTCAAATCCAATGATGCTGGTAGTGACGATTCTCTATGACCAATCAGTTATCTGCAGTGTTTACACATCACACTGTTTACACTGTAAAGATC
Organism: Ctenopharyngodon idella; assembly: GCF_019924925.1. Lineage (NCBI taxonomy): Eukaryota > Metazoa > Chordata > Actinopteri > Cypriniformes > Xenocyprididae > Ctenopharyngodon > Ctenopharyngodon idella. The sequence continues at coordinate 11,699,271 of NC_067234.1, forward strand.
ATCTTTGTAGGTTGCCAAGATGGCAGCAATGTGAATGGTCACATTTTATTTGTGTCCGTAGTTTGAGGAGTTTAAAGCTAACACTTGAGAAAGGGAATTTTAAAAGGAAAAGTATCTCTGCATTACAAATTAACAATTCAGTTTCTAAACACCATGAAGAAATTGAGAAATTTGTTACTAATTTTTATAGGAATCTGTACTCCCCTGATTTTCAGAAAAACCAAAGTAATTCATACCTACAACAGATTAAGAACTATACATATACCTCAAATAAGTGATGAATTTAAGATATCATGTGAGGCTCCTGTTTCCTTAAATGAAATTAGAGATGCAATGAAATCAATGAAAAAGGGGAAGTCGCCTGGCTCCGATGGCCTTACTTTAGAATTCTTCACACAGTTTTGGGAGTTTTTAGAACAACCTTTTTTCTTAATGCTTCAAGAATGTATAAAAAATGGAACGATGCCTCCTACTATGAAACAAGGGGTGATATCTCTCATTCCCAAACCAGACAAAGATGCAACTATAATTGATAATTGGCGTCCTATCACTCTTCTTAATTTTGATTATAAATTAGTAGTTTCCATATTCGCCAAGAGATTAAAACATTATTTACATCATATCATTAATGAAACACAGACTGGATTTATGAAAGGTTGTCATATTAGTTGTAATACTCGACTTGTTCTGCATCTTATTGATTATAGAGATGAAATCAAGTCCGATGCAATTATCTTATTCCTCGATTTTTATAAGACCTTCGATACTGTAAAGCACCAGTTCCTTCTAAACTCTTTAGAGGCTTTTGGATTACCCTCAAAATTCATAAATATTGTTCAAATGTTGTACAAAGAAATAGATAGTTGTATAATTTTAAATTCACGTACATCACCAAGGTTTCCTATTCTTTGCGGAATACGTCTGTCACACCCTCCATGACCCGACCATGAAAAGATAAGCGGCGTGCTTTGTTGTCAGCGTTTTTTGTAAATTACGTGTCTCTGGTTTCCTCCTGCACTATGGATCACTTTACCGCAGTTCAACTGCTATGCCTTGAGCAGAAGGACCGCTCCCTCAAGGCACATTTGAAAGATTTTCTCCGCCTTGTACCATCTACAACTTTCCCGGACAACTGCCTCTGCAGCTTCCTATATGCCGGCCTCAACACCGCCACCAAAGAGCAGCTGTCCGGGGAAGGGCCTCGAGGGAGCTTCACGGAATACGTAGAGTGGCCCCACTAGCTACCCAGTGCCCAGCCAACAACACCTGGACTGCGGGGATCGGCAGCCCGAGCTCACTGCAGGCAACGAGAGCCACTCCGCCGCGACGTACAAGCCAGCGCACATAAGAGCGACGAGCTGAACATCGTCACGGAGCCTGAGCAACGCGTGCCTGGTGTGTGAGCCGGCAGCTTCTTCCATCGCCGAGGGAGTCCTTGTGGAGTATGAAGGGATGGAAACGAGCCCCCCCCACGCCACTGAGAGTGAGTGTTCGGCTAAAAATTTTTTTGATGTTGGAGAGGTTGTTTTTCCTACCCCCCCCTTCCTGAATCTGTCTGCCATGTTCCTAACCTGTTGGTCCCGCCCAGCCTCCCTTATCCACTACTTCTCCAGAATACTATTGACTCTGTATTATTTTTTATTGGATTTTGCTCTGCCCTCCAAGTTCTGTCCCAGTCCCCTACTAATCCTGTCGCCCAATCATCGATGCCTCCCACCAGTCCCTCAGTGCCTCCTCTCAGTGGTGAGTCTACACCTGGGGGCCGCTGGGAGCCATCTCTTCATGGCTGTGATGAGCCTGTGGCTCCGCCTTCTGCCTCTGCACGCTCCACTCCTCCTTGACCCGTTGCCCTAACTCCTGTGCCTGCGTTCCTTCCTCCCTCGATGTCAGCAGAGACCATCGGGCGTTCAGCCTCGCCAGACTCCCTCAGTACGTCGGCTCCACCTGAGTCGGGCATCGCTACACCTACGCTGCGGACTTGCGGGTCGGTCGCTACTCTCTGGCCCTCCACCCCTTCAGCTTCAGCCAGCTCCTCCCTCCCTCAGGCTCCGCCTGCGCCCTCGGTCGCTCCTGCTCGACTTCAGCCCTCTGGATCCCTACCACCATCTCGGGGGGGTCGTAACTGTGGCTACGTCGCGGCCACCTAGATCTTCGGAGTCTCTTCACTACATCGGCTCTCCGGCTGTGCGGTGGGCTCCTTCATCCACGTCACCGTCGCCTCCGGTAGTCCCCATGGTGGCGCCAGTGACTACACCGCCATCGTTCCTTCCTCCTGTGCCGCCTCCATAGGGCGCAGTCTCAGCTGTGGCCTGGGTCAGCAAACATCCACCTCTGTTCAAGGCTCCACCTTTGTTCACTCCACCATCTTCTCCACCCTGGACTCTTGTGTTCCGCCTCCTCCCGGTCGGCCGTCCACCTCCTGAACCGCCTCCTACATCATCTGCCCATTTCTTCATCTCTCAGTCCTCATCACCTCCTCTCTACGGCGCGAGGACATGCCTTCCAGGAGGGGGCGTCATGTCACACCCTCACACCACATGAACATTCAGTTTGTTTGTTTTCATCTGTCACTTGTGCTCCTTTGTTCTAGTTTCCCGCCACAATCTGTCACCATGGACACTAATCTCATTATCACAGCTGTTAGTCATTTTAGTTAATTGTCTGTGTATATTAGTTCAGTTCTGTTGGTGTGTCTTTGTTGGGTCTCATATCTTACTTCCCGTTGGATTATCAAGTAAATACTTATTTGTGAATTATCTTCTTCGTTGTGTGTGTATATACCACCAGCACGTTACAACGTCAGGGTTGCCCTTTGAGCCCCTTTTTATTTTTATTTGTTGTAGAAACATTATCCATAGATATTTTGCACAATAATAACTTTGCTGGCCTGAATATCTTTAACAGAGAGATTCGAATCTCACAGTTAGCAGATGAAACTACTTTATTCTTGAAGGATAAAGATCAAGTTTCTCCAGTCTTAACTTCAATTAATGCCTTCTCTAACGCTTCTGGGCTCAAACTTAATTTATCTAAGTGTGAAATTATTTGCTTATTTGACACTGTAGAAACTGAAATTGAAAATATACCAATTAAAAATGAAGTGAAATATTTGGGGATTCATATAACGAAAAATGTAATTAGTAGACAGTTTCAGAATTTTTCTCAACGGTTATTGAAAAAAAAATATATATATTTTTAATAATTGGCTCCAAAGAGATTTATCAATTTTAGGCAGAGTTTTCTTATCCAAAACAGAAAGATTATCCAGATTTGTGTACCCTTCCCTGTCTTTAGCAGTAGATAATCACACCTCCAAAAATATAGATATGATTTTATTTGGGGTAATAAATCTCATAAATTCAAGAAATATGTTTTAGCAAACAAAAGGAGTGATGGGGGTCTTGAAGTCCTGAATTTTGATGATACTAACAACACTGTAAACCCGAATAAGCTGGGCTAACTCAAAAAATTTGAGGTAATCAGTTACATCAAATTTTTGGAGTTATGATGTTCCCAATTTTAAGTAAGCAGAACTATCAAGTTTTGAGTTTGTAGTACTCATGCATGTAAATTGCTCTTAACTTGAAGTACTGAGTTAGCTAACTCATACAGTTTGATAGCAATTAACATAAAATATTTAGTTAAATAACTTTTTTATTTTGAGGTCTTCCAAATCAAATGAGTTATTTACTTCACTGTAAACTCTAAAAAAATCAGAAAATGCCAACTTTCTAATTTGCTAACATGTTAACAATAGCATGGTATAACACTTACTGAATAAGTACAGCAACTTAAAACATGTAACTTACCTGCTCTCAAACCAAGCAGTATGCACCACTTGTCACCATGATGGTAGCTCTCCAAAAACCTACATTAACAGAAACTCTTCTAAATTAGCATAACAAAAAATAAATCACTACTAAATCCATTATCCATTAATTTTGCACAAAAAAACATTATATAACATAAAATTTTAGCATTTACTCTCCCTTTCAAGTGCCATGGGCAAAGCATGCTGGGAAATAGAAATCCCAGCCCAGTTTCAGTTAAACTTAAGTTAGTCTAAATTAAAAGAAATGAGTTCATACAACTCAAAACAATAAAACAGGTCAGTTTACTTAAAATATATCAGTTCTGTGAACTCAAAAGAAAAAGAAAGTTCTAAATACTAATTTGTTAAATTTAAGTTTGTCCTACTCAAAACAATTAAGTATTTTGAGTATTAGGGTTTACAGTGAATACATTTAAAATTAATTGGTTAAAAAGATGTTTGCTTGGGTCAGATTCTATGTGGTATTTTATTCCTAATAATATATTTAATTGGGTGGCCTCTCTTTTTTGATGAAATGCAATTACTCCACTGGTAAATTACCTGTTAAACTGGCCAGATTTCATCAACAAGCTTTGTTAGCCTGCATGGAAACTGCATGGTTTTTACAATCACAACTTTTCCCCCCACAAAACCATCTTATGGAATAATTCGGATATTAAAATTAGAAATAGATCAGTCTTCTTTGATAAATGGTTTAATAAAAACATAATTTTTGTTGCTGATCTATTCAACTCTAATGGTGATTTGTTACTTATGAATGTTTTATGAATATCCATCAATGTCCTGTTCCATTTAAAGAATTTAACTCTGTTATAAAGGCGATTCTTGATGGATTAATATGTCTGATGAAAGCTTCCCTTACCCATGAGTCCTGCTCAAAACAACTTTCACAGTTATGTTTGGGAGGTGTTTCGCTTTTAAGTAAAGAATGTAATAATAAATTTATTCGTCAACTTTCTCAATCTCAAAACTCAATTTCTCCAAAAGGGAATTTTTTGGGGGGTTCTAAAATAGATAGCATTCAGTGGAGGAAAACATGGTTATATAAATACCGTATACCCAATCAAGTAAAAGAAGTGCATTTTAAAATTTTGCATAATATATACCTTGTGTAATGCTTTTGTGTCGAAATTTTGTGATGTAGCTGATATATTCACCTTCTGTAAAAAAGAAAGTGAAGATATTTGTCATTTATTTTTCTCATGTAATGTTTCATCACTTTTCTGGAAAGATTTGAGTTCCTGTTGTTTTTCTAAAGTTAATATGAACTGTAATTTACACATTAAGGATGTTGTTTGCTTTTTTGAAAACCAAAACAAATCTTTAGAATCCACTGTTAACTTTCTTATCCTTGTGGCAAAATTCTATTTTCACAAACAAAGGTTTCTTAAGAAAATACCTACTTTTATAGATTTCTTATGTAAAGTAGAACATTTAATCAAATCACTAAGAGTAGCCTAATTAATAACAAAAAAAGCATTTCTTTTTTGAAGAGATATGATGAGATCTTTAATGTACCGTGATTAATACTTGTTTTGGTGTTTTTTTTTTTGTTTTTTTTTTGTTTTTCAATTTTTATCCTCTTTACTTTCTTTGTTCTGTTCCTACCTTTCTTTATGTTCCTAAAAAGCTATTTAAATGTATCTTTCTCTGTTAACGGTCATTGTCAATTTATTTTTTTCTCTTCCATATATTCAGATGACTTTGGATGTATTGTTGATACATTCTGTGTAATGTATGCAAAGTTGTATTTCATTAATGTCATCTATAAATTGTTTCCAATTAAAAAAACAAAAAAAAACAAAAAAATCATCTTTGTACTGTTAGTTCTAAAGAAGCTTTTAATTTTAGTAAAAAGTACGAATTATATTTTTTAGTGAAAATCTACATTCACTGTAAAAAATGATGTCTGCCCTCAGCAAATATAGCTCATTAAATTAAAACAGATTTTACTTAATTTTAGTTTTGCAAATTCCTTAATTTAAAACTACAATACATAACGTATTGAGTTTACTGTTTACTTTAATTAATAAAGAAACACAACTAGAAATTTTGAGAAAGTAAACAATAATCTGGAGTTTAATCAATTTAACATTACTACGTAACGCTGTACCACGTGAACTGACTGACATGAAGCGCGCAATTTGTGGTGGCCATTTTAAAAAACAGGAGAAGATCGTCATCCGTGGCGAGGGTAAGTTACTATTAATAATAGGTAATATAAGTAGAGCTTCCCTTTATGTCATATTCTGAATATACACGTTCCTATTCTGTTAAATAAGTGTAGATGGCAATTTACTAGATATTGTTAACATCTAAGCGGTTGTTCTGGGAGTACAGGTATGTATCGGTAGACAGGGCTACGCTCGCGTGACATTGCAGTTCATTGTCATCACGAAGGTTTATACTTTGCATGCGTTTTATCCACAAGTTTCCTACGCCCCATGAGGCCTTGCGTCAAAAGTGGGACCGTCTTCCGGTTTCAAAGTAAACAAGCGGGACGTGACAGTCATTCAAGATTTAGCGATCCAAACTTGCAAACGTTTGGCCTTTACTTAAAGACTTAAGATTCCAACATCAATATTTGAACAATGTTTTACAATTAAAAATGTTACAGTAACAGTAATTTAATAATTTGTGTCGAGTGCACATCAATCATGTTTTTCTATTAATTTTCTATTAATATTAATATATTTAATCATATGGTTTTTTTGGGCTGATATGTTTGGCTGATTTTAATTTTTTCCCCCTTCATCTCTAAAATCTAACAGTTAGCCTAAGTAATAAGAAGTGATACAGCAAATTGCTTAAACATTTATTGATTAACACAAGCCTCTCCAATCAGCACACTTGTATAATTTAAATAAATAATGTAGGTATACGTTAAATATTAAATACACAAAACAGGTAATCAAAAAATCTAGTAGCCTAATTCATAATAATAATACATGGCTCAACTTTTTAAGCACCTTCTCAAAACTGAATTACACATGTTTCTACTTTCACATGCAACTTGTTGCACGTATGATAATCATGGTCGGCAATAATTCTTGTAACATACATCGACTCGATGCACCCTGGACACATCATCAGTGATGTTACCTGGGGTCACTGAGTGTTTCGGGTCTTTCAAGCATCATACACTCTCACCCAGGCGACCCAGCTGGGGTTGATCAGGCCCCAGCTTGTGTCCAGGTAGCCCTACCCCACCCATGGTTCTCCTCTCCTTATCCACAGCCACCTTGAGGCAACTTCTGCTGACTCCGTGACCTCCTTGATGGCCTTTCGCTTACTGGCTCCTATGATGCCCAGGATGTTATAGGCCCTGCAGAGAGACTGGCCAGCAAACCCTCTGCATCCCACCTCGATGGGCTCACACCGAGCTCGCCACCCATTGTTCCGGCACTCCTCCACTAATTCAGCATATTTTGCCCTTTTCCTCTCATTAGCCTCCTCGATACGGTCCTCCCTGGGTACGGTGAGTTCCAGGAGAACGATCTGCTTGGAGGTCTCTGAAATGAGTAGCATGTCAGGCCGCAGTGTCGAGGTGGCGACAGCTTCTGGGAATTTCAGTTGCTTCCCCAGGTCAACTTTCAACTCCCAGTCTCGTGCTGTTGCTAGCAGGCCAGATGAGGTGGCCCTGGCAGCTAATGATGGCTTCTCCCCAGCCCGGACGAAAGCAATGGTGTTCTTCACTGGGCGGAGGCGCTTACAGTGGCCAATTCCACAGCTGATGGTATTCGCTATGGCCTTCAGAACTTGGTCATGGCGCCAACGGTAGCGCCCCTCGCCCAGGGCCTTCGGACAGCAGCTGAGGATGTGCTCCAGGGTCCCCCTCTTTAGACAGAGGCTGCAGGCTGGTGACTCCACCAATCCCCAGCTGAACAGGTTGGATGGGCTTGGCAGTACATCGTAGACAGCCTGGATCAGGAACCGTATGCGATGGGGGTCTGCTTTCCACAGCTCTGCCCATGAGATTTTACGGTCCACTGCATGCTCCCATCTTGTCCAGGCTCCCTGCTGCCACATCCCAACCATCCTGCTGGCCCGCTCCTCCTCTAATGCTACCCGCACCTCTTACTGCACCAGTGATCTCCTGTCCTTCCCCTGTGCCTTGTTGTAGCAAGATGTTGTGCCACTACCCAGGCCAGCTCTTCCACGAGTCACTGCTCCTATTAGTGCCCTGTGCCGTAGTCGTGACTCAGCCACATCCACCGCCTCTGCTGCCCTCCACTTCCGCCCTGTCCTCACCTTGATCCCAGCCTGGGAGACCTTCGGGTCTTGTGACTCTCTGTATTGCAGCACCTCCCTAGCACGGCCTACCTTGAACTCCTCATTCAGACTGCTGATGGGGAGCTTCAGCTTGTTGTTCTGGCCATACAGAGCAATGCTGCTCAGGCTTCGAGGTAGGCCCAGCCACTTCCGTAGAAACCTACTGACTCTCCTCTCAAAGCCCTTGATGGTGGAGATTGGAACCTCGTAAATCAGGAGGGGCCAGAGAATCCGTGGGAGGATGCCGTATTGGTAAATCCAGGCCTTGAACTTACCAGGTAGGCCTGACTTATCCACTACAGATAGCCAGCCTTCCAGTTCGAGGTTGGTTGCATGAATGGCTACTGTATCTCTCAGGCTGCAGTCAAACACCTTTCCCAAGCTCTTCACTGGTTTCTCAGTGATTGATGGTATCTGGGTCGTGCCAAGTGTGAAGTGGAACTTGTTGGTAACCTTTCCTTTCTTCAACACCAGAGATCTAGACTTTGCTGGCTTGAAGCACATACGAGCCCAGGTGATCATCTCTTCCAAGCCCTTCAGGATCCACCTGCCCCCTGGGACGTGTGGTGTTGTCACCGTCAGGTCATCCATAAAAGCCCTAATGGGCGGCTGGCGAATACCGGACTTGGTGAGGGGACCTCTGCACTGAACCTCTGCAGACTTTACCAGCATGTTCATGGCGAGTGCGAATAATATCACTGAAATTGTACATACAGTAATGATACCCTTCTCAAGCCTATGCCAGTCTGATGTTATAGACCCCGCAGAGACTCTCAGACTGAAACTGTCGTAGTAGTCCAGAATAAGGTCTCTAAACTTGTCTGGGATGTGGTGCCGGCACAGGGCCTCCTCAACCAATTTGTGGGGTATGGATCCATAGGCGCTTGTGAGGTCCAACCACAGCACCACCAGGTCCCCCTTATTCTCCCGGGCTTCCCTGATCAGCTGTGTGACCATGCCTGTGTGCTCCAGACACCCCGGCACCTTCGGGATCCCTCCTTTCTGAACAGAGGTGTCAATGTACGAGTTCCTCAGGAGGTAGTCGGTCAGCCGCCTAGCAACAATGCTGAAGAATATCTTTCCCTCAACACTGAGCAGCGAGATGTTTCTGAACTGGTCGATGGTCTTTGACTCTTCCTCCTTTGGAATCCACACCCCTTCTGCAAACCGCCACTGCTGAGCAACCTTTCCCCTCCTCCATATGACCTTCAGGATCTTCCAGAGCCTGTGGAGTAGCTTCGGGCAGTTCTTATAAACCTTGTAAGGTACCCCACTAGGTCCTGGGGCTGAGCTTGCTCTAGCCGTTTTGATCAACTCCTGGATCTCCTTCCAGCTGGGCTCCTTCCCGTCAAAGTCCAGAGTTAGTGCAGGTGGATCAATCAGGTGCTGGCAGTGGCCCAAATCTTGCTCCCTGAATCTGTCACAGAAGGTGTCTCTGAGGTGACGGTCGATCTCAACTTTGGAGCAAGTGAGCCGGCCACTCCACTTCTTCCCAAGCAGCTGCTTTGTGAACCCAAAGGGATTCGCTATGAAGGCAGCCCGCTTCCTGGCCCTCTCTTTCCTCCTTCTCCTGTGCCACTCCGCTCTCCTCAGAACCATAAGCTTCTTACGGAGGATGACACGCAACTCTGCTAGAGGGCCCCTCTCCTCCTCCCTCGCCTCCTTGAACCTCCTCTTCAGACTCTTCAGCTCTTGCCTAAGCTGGTGGATCTTGTTCGCCCTGTTGTTCATAGTGTAGGGTAGATTCACTACTTTCTTCTCCTCCAGCCCAAATCTCTCAGCTGCTAGGCTGATAATGACGGTAGTCATTGATTGGAGGCGTCAGTCAGCGTCACCCTTGGCAACTGCTTCCAAGATGGTATCGGCATTTTCGTCAAACTGGAGCCACTCCTTCTCTTTGTTAGCTTGGGGCCATTTTACCCTACGATGTTCTGATGTTCTGCATGGGTTCGGGACTTGTGTCACTCGGAGGTTCTGGGCGCTGTGGTTTGACTCCGGGCCTAGCTCCTCCTGCGTCTCACCAGGGGTGTTCCCTGAGCGCTGTGATACAGGAACCATCCGCACGCATCTCATCTTGGCCTGGTGGATTTTCAGGCCATGTGGGTTTCTAGTAGGCTACAATGTAATTACACTTTCAAATCGGTCTGTTTCCCCTGCCATCGTTAGCTGAAGCTTTGTGTGAACAAGGCATGGGCCGCACGGCTGCAGAGTGACTGTAGTCAAGCCAGCCACCACCGCAAAATGCACAGTCAATCTAGCCGTCACTATATTTTGGGGTTCATGCATACACTGGCTATTACGGTAAGGCCGTCAGAGAACTGATCTGAAAGCAAGTAATCTTCCGCTGAAGCGATTTTACATTCATTTATTCAGTCAGTCTGTCTGAATAAATGAAAATAACTAAATAAATAAATATTTTACAGCCTGTATTGTATAAAATTTGCTATTTTACGATCTGACTTGTCCTTTTGGTTTCATGTGTTTGCTGTTGTTTTTTAAAATGAGCTGTGCCTGACTTTTTTCCATTTATGAACAAACAATGCACAATTTGCATTTTGTTTTATTGTTTTGTTTCAGGACACTAATGGGGAAGTGGACCAACAAGACATTGGAGAGCACACGCTGAAAACTGTGACCATTTTGGAGTCCTTTAGCAGCAGGAATAATCTTAGAAAGTGTTAAGGTTCTGGGAGGATTGTCCAGTGTTGCAAATGCATGTGGTGCTCTTCTTGGCCTGATGTAAACCTGAGTTACCCTAAGCCACTGAGGTATACATTTGAGCTTTTCCAGGAAATCCTGCTTGAACTAGGCAGTCTCATTGTAATGTATTACTAATTGTAAATTAACTGATTAGTGCCTTTGGTATTTTAAAGTTCAAGAACTAAAAATTATCAATCTAAATGAGCTTACATTTTATAATTGGGTAAACAAAACTTTTTCAGGTAGAAATAACTAATTTGTCATATAAAAACTACTTAAAATATTGTTACACTAACCAATAAATTTGAGCAAAACCATTTGCTGCAATACTCAAACATTTAAGCGATTTTTAGGGAATATTGCTTAAAATTCAATGTGAAAATTGCTTGAGGCAGTCGTCCGGGTAGTGAGTCAAATAGGCAGTTTCTAAAAGATCCGTGTGTGGTCTTCTAAAGTTTCCCCTGCTCCAAACACAGAAGGCGAACAGTGGGGATATCCATATAAAAAGAAAGAAAAAACAGATCAAAACAGCCAAACTTTCACTCTCTTGGATCGGATTCTGTCACACGTGTAGTAAGATACAATACACGACAAAGAAGATGAGATATAACAGACTTATTTAGTCCACAAACTCCAACACCATTAGGCAGTTTAACACAACATACATACTGACAAGATCCGACAAAGACACACAAAACTGAGCTGAACTTAAATAAGGGAGATAATGACACTTGCACACCTGAACACAATGACAAAATCAAATCAGTGACCATGACGACAAACCAGGCAGGGAGAAACAAACAGAGTCTTTGGTGGTTTGAGCTATTTATTATGTGATTATTTAAATCTCTTGTTTGAAAATAGGAAGATAGACACACTATAGTTGAAATGGTTTTCTGTCTTGCATTTTATCTCAAATGATGGATGTCATTTTAAAAATATGGAAATTAGTGGAAATAAGTTGTAATGCAGCCTCTTATTTACACGAGGTAAACATAAAGCTAAAGGGGTAAACATAAGGTAAACATAAAGCTAAAGTTGGTTTTTGATTGAATCACTTCCTGTGTAAAAATTGTTAATTATTACCTTAGGGGCCACTTAAATGACACATTTCCTACTCAAAAAAACCCCTGAATACCTTTAATGCATTCTTGCTGTTCATTTACATGTTTAGTCTATAGGTTTGTGTGTTTGAGTGTGTATGTGCGCAGAAGCTTGGTCTTTTTAAAAAAAAAAAAAAAAAAAAAAAAAAAAGAAAAGATATTTGCCAAATTACTTGTCTGGTCCGCATAATACAGAAAAATTTGTTGTGTCTGCGGATCTATGCGAACTGGAATAATTTTGATAAGGTTTTATATATACATAGGGAAAGGAAAGGGAAGGAGGCCTTTGCAGGGGATAATTTAGTTGAAACGTCAGGGCTACGTTATCATCATGTCTAGGCGCAGGTCCTTTATCTCATCTGGATATGGCCTGAATCTGGCAGGCTGCAGCAAACCTCGGGATAAACAGAGAGAGACTAATATTAGCGTAGACGCCATTCTTCTTATGATGTAGCGAGTACATTAGGTGTTATGGGAAGAGTTCCTGGTTCCGGCTGACCTAATCTATGCAGGCTAACAATTTACATGAATTGAATTATAGAAGTAAATAATGTGTTATGTGTATGCAAGTTTAAACAGATCTGTTTTTAGTCTAGATTTAAACTGACAGAGTGTGTCTGCTTCCCGAACAGTGATAGGAAGACTGTTCCAAAGTTTAAGTGCTAAATAGGAAAAGGATCTGCCACCTGCAGTTGATTTTGATATTCTAGGTATTATCAACTGGCCTGAATTCTGAGATCGCAATAGACATGAAGGACTATAATGTATTAAGAGCTTGCTCAGGTACTGGGGAGCTAAACCATTTAGTGCTTTGTAAGTAAGTAGCAAGATTTTAAAATCTATACGATGTTTAATAGGGAGCCAATGCAGTGTTGACAGAACCGGGCTAATATGGTCATACTTCCTGGTTCTAGTAAGAACTCTAGCTGCTGCGTTTTGCACCAGCTGTAGTGTGTTTAACAGGCTAGCGGAACAACCACCCAGTAGAGTGTTACAGTAATCTAGCCTTGAGGTCATGAACGCATGAACTAACTGTTCCGCATTTGTCATTGAGAGCATATGTCGTAGTTTAGATATATTTTTTAAGATGGAAGAACGCGGTTTTACAGATGCTAGAAACATGGCTTTCAAATGAAAGATTGGTATCAAAGAGCACACCCAGGCTCCTAACTGACAACGAAGACTACACAGAGCAGCCATCAAGTGTTAGACAGTATTCTAGGTTATTAAGTAGAATAAGAAGTTTTTGGTCCAAAAATTAGAATCTCTGTTTTTTTCTGAATTTAGTAGTAAGAAATTACTGGTCATCCAATTTTTTATATCAGCTATGCATTCTGTTAATTTTGTGAATTGGTAAGTTTCATCAGGGCTCAAAGAAATATAGAGTTGAGTATCATCAGCATAACAGTGAAAACTAACGCCATGCTTCCTAATGATATCTCCCAAGGGTAGCATGTACAGATTGAAAAGCAACGGTCCTAGTACTGAGCCTTGTGGTACTCCATATTGAACTTGTGATCAATATGACATCTCTTCGTTTACTATTACAAACTGATAACGTAAGATTTGAGAACGTACTCACATGAACTGATTTAAATATGTTTTTAGTACCTTTATGGATCTTGAGAGAGGAAATGTCATTGCTCCCTATGTAGGCCTCATGGAGCCATCGGATTTAAACAAAAATATCTTAATTTGTGTTCCGAAGCTCAACGAAGGTCTTACGGGTGTAAAAACGGCACAAGGGTGAGTAATTAATGACAGAATTTTCATTTTTGGGTGAACTAACCCTTTAAGGCCTTTCTGTACTCAATCACTCTCGCTCTCCATGAAATGCGAAAAACTTCTAGTTTTGTTTTCTTCCAGCTGCGCTCCATTTTTCTGGCAGCTCTCTTAAGGGCCTGAGTGTGCTTGTTGTACCACAGCATTGGATTGGTTTCCTTAATCTTCTTTTAGCGCAGAGGAGCAGCTGAGTCTAATGTTCTGGGAAAGACATAGTCAATAGTTTCTGTTGCAACATCGAGGTCTTCTAAGCTATCTGGTATGTTAAAGCGATGAAACTGATCAGGAAGATTATTTATAAAGCAGTCTTTATTGGTAGAAGTGATGGTTCTACCATATTTATGGCAGGGTGCCAGTTTTGCAGCCTTGGCTAAATGTAGTATACACAAGACTAAATAATGATCTGAGATGTCATCGCTCTGCTGCAGAATTTCAACAGCATCAATATCGATTCCATGTGACAATATTGGATCTAAAGTATGATTACGACAATGAGTGGGTCCTGACACGTGTTGTCTAACTCCAATAGAGTTTAGAATGTCTATGAATGCCAATCCCAATGTGTCTTTATCATTATCTACATGGATATTAAAATCACCAACAACAACAAGGACTTTATCCACAGCTAGTACTAGCTCCGATAGAAAATCAGCAAATTCTTTGATAAAGTCTGTATGGTGCCCTGGTGGCCTGTATACAGTAGCCAGCACAAATGTCAATGTTATATAAAGTACCATCACTTCGAAGGAATTATATTTGAAAGACTTTTGAGTAATACTGAAGATATTACTATAAATTACAGCAACACCTCCCCCTTTGCCTTTCTGATGAGGATTGTGTCGATGATCGTAACCTTGAGGGCTAGACTCATTTAAAGTAATGTAATCATCTAGTTTTAGCCAGGTTTCTGTCAAATACAGCAAATCTAGATTATTGTCTGTGATAATATCATTTACAATAAGTGCTTTTGAAGAAAGGGATCTAATATTCAGCAACCCAAGCTTTATCATTTGTTTATCAGTATTAACTGTTTTTTATTTGTTGAACATCAATTAAATTTTTACCCTTAAATGAGTTTGGAAGTTTTTTGTATTTACTAATTCGGGGTACAGACACAGTCTCTATGTGATAATATCTGGGTGAAAGAGTTTCTATGTGTTGGGAATTATCTGACTTTTGTGACGTGAGACAGCTAGCAGATGGACAGTTTAGCCAGTATGTCTGCTTCCTGACCTGGGCCCCAGTTTGTCATGTTTCAGCTCTAAGGGTGTACTCACACTAGGTGCTCTGAACCATGCCCGAGCGCATTTGACCCTCAAAGCCCAGTTCGTTTGACAAGTGTGAGCACTCCAGTCTGTGCCCTGGCGCAGTTCGTTTAGCCATCCCTGGCCCAATTGGAAGAGGTGGGCCAGAGCGCGGTTTGGTTGGGCTCGAGCGTGGTTCGCATGCAGTGTGAACGTGAACCGTGCTTGAGCACGGAACAGCTACTACTTTTATGTGCGCTACTGTCATCATTACAACGGCAAACATCTTTATTACTACTCTGATAGATCAATTCATGTAATTAATTTGAGTGTATTTGGGTTTATAACGGGTCTACTTCTCACCGTATTGATGAACAGGAATTGTAGTTTGCGAGTAAAGCTGCAAATTCCTCCATTAACGTCAGCTGCCTTCATAATAATCCTCTGATACGTGCACGTGAAAATCGTTGCGCGGCATAAATGGCAAATATATTAGGCAGTATCTTAGCGAAAGTGCATTTCTTCCTGTTTTCTTCCATTCGAAAAGTTGCATCGTATATGATGTAAGTGTGCTCTGGCCCAGAACATTAAGGGCAATATGAGTGCAGGCCAGTGGGGGAGTGGGGACAAGCGCGCTTCGTCTCAGTTCAAGGCAACCGTGCCTAGTGTGAGTACACCCTAAGACTATGTGCCATATTACTAGAGAGAAGAGTAGCACCATTCCAGGAGGGATGGATACCATCTCTTTTCAACTGGTCAGGTCTGCCCCAAAAACTTTTCCAATTGTCTATGAAACCTATATTATTCTGCGGACACCACTTAGACAGCCAGCCATTGAGTGATGATAATCTGCTAACTATTTCATCAGTCCGACGAACAGGAAGGGGACCAGAGCAAATTACTGTTTCTGACATTGTACTTGCGAGTTCACACACCTCTTTAATGTTAATTTTAACTGGCAAAGTCGAACATCATTTGTGCCGAAGTGAATAATAATCTTAGAGAATTTACGATTAGCATTAGCCAGCACTTTTAAATTTGCTTTGATGTCAGGTGCTCTGGCTCCCGGCAAACATGTGGCTGGTGTCTCTATTTTCACGTTCCGTGTAATAGAATCGCCAATTACTAGGGCACTTTCAAAAGGATTCTCAGTGGGTGCGTCAATGAGTGGGGAGAACCTGTTTGATGTTCTAATCATAATGGAAGAGTGGTGTTTTGTCCCTAACTAGGCCACCTCACCGTCACCCAATTGCCCTGCTGCACGGGCTCTACAGCCGGAGCCGAACAATGTACAGAGTTCACTAAGCTAGTCGCATCCAAAACAGTATCTAAATTCTTGCTATCCTCAATTAAAGTTTGGATGCGTGTCTCTAATTCTGAGATTCTCTCTGTCAGCCTGACTATCTCCCTGCATTTATCACATGTGTAAATCTCACCACTGACAGAGAGAGCTATACTATGCATGTGACAGGCAGTGCAAGTAACAACAAATGGGAAAAGGATGACATGACTCACCGTATTTGTAGAGTGATCCGACTTACCACAACTATTTGATGGACTCAAGTCGTAGAAAAAGGAGCGTGCGAGAGAAGAGGACGGTACGGGGCCCGGTACAAGCTAACGAAAAAAAACGCTGCAATGCCGAAGCGCTCTCAATCACTCACAGATTCAGCAGAGCATCTAGCATTTTCAGCTGGCTAAAAATGCTAGATGCTCTGCTGAATCTGTGAGTGATTGAGAGCGCTTCGGCATTGCAGCTGGCTAAAAATGCTAGATGCTCTGCTGAATCTGTGAGTGATTGAGAGCGCTTCGGCATCGCAGCGTTTTTTTTCAGTTGAGAATCTTTGTTGCTATGATACAGAATATCCGCGGCACTGTTACTTGTAACTGATTTTGCTGATAATTGTTTCAGACTAAAAAAGTCGACACAATGTAGAGCACTTGCTATGTTTGTTCGGAGACAAATTTGTTCTGAGGCAATATTAATAATCCATTTTGTTCCGTTCTCTGCTTGTTTATGTCGTTGTACAGCAAGAATGTAAGACCTTCTGTATGCCAATGTTAAAGATGCATAAAAAATGTTCTGCACTGCCCCCCCCCTTGGTCAATCTGACCATGACATGGTACAACTCTCTCCCTCTTAAGGCAGGAACACACCAAGCCGATGGTCGGCCCTTGGGCAGTTTTTGTTCATCAGCCGACTAAGTTTTCTCAGTGTGTTTCTGCACCATCAGCTGAAGTTGGTCCTAGACTGCTTTTTTTCGGCCGATTCAACATGTTGAATCTGCGTTGGAGCTCGTCGGTCAGTCGGTCCATCTGATCATTCTGATTGGCTGTTCAGCTACTGCCACCTGCTGGTACAGAAAGGCATTTCTTCTTACGCAGGCGCAGAATGGACGTGCTAATTGGCCGTCGGATGTCGAGCGTTGGTTTGGTGTGTCAGGGCAACTTTGGACCAAGACACTGCCGACGTGAGCCAACCCCGCAGTCTGCTTTCGTCGCCACTAGTTCGTCGGCGTAACTAGAAGTCTGAAGGTACTGTTAAATGAGAAGAAGAAGGCTTTTAGAGAGGGTGACAGGGAAAAAGTCAAAGAACTTCAAAGAGTACTGAGGGTGAAGATTAATGAGGGGAAAGGAGCATACAGGTGCAAATTAGAACAACAGTTGCAGCAGGATGGAGTGAAGCAGGTTTGGGCTGGCATGAGACAGATCACAGGCATAAAGCAGAAAGGGGGTTTGCTGCTTGACAGTGACCAGAACCTGGCTGACAATCTGAACAGGTTCTTTAATAGATTTGATAACCCCACGTCACCCCAGCCCGTCACATCCGGTCTGCTACCTGGTAATCTCAGCCTCAGACATCATGCCCACGGACCGTTGGCTGAATGTATGATAGATATAACACACTTAACTGGAAACACTTCAGGATTTTCTAAGTCGTCATCTGACTGGTTGAATTCTAAAGGATGTCCAGGAGATGTGCGTGTTCTTTAACAGTCCACCTGGAAACAATGCCGTGACACCAAACCCCCTCGTAGAAGAAGAACGCCGTTGTGTTTACAAGTGTGACAATGAGCGCTTACCAGGATCAACTAAACTCTGGATTTTCAAAAGTATGTGAAGTTCACGGCTCCATTGTTGCAGTAAACTTGCACAATGTTCTTGAATTAATAATTTATTAGATGCACGCTGGTCTGTTATTGTAAGGGCCATCGAATTTACATTTTCACGCCCCTACACATGACTTGGAATAAAACGAACTGTGATTGGTTGCATTACATGTCAGTCAAACGTCCTCTTGGGCAGTCCTTGGCAAATGAAAGCTGTGATAGAGTCCAGACCAGTCCCTGGGCTGTGGAAAACATCTTGTCTGATCCCTGTTCCCAAGAAGAGACACCCCTTTGACCACAACGATTATAGACCTGTAGTGCTCACCTCACATATTATGAAGATGTTCGAAAGACAGGTTCTCTCCTACATCAAGGCTAGCGTGTCAAGTTACATGGATCCTCTACAGTTTGCATATCAGTCCAACATGGGTGTAGATGATGCCCTCATTTACATGCTACAGAGGACCTATGCACATCTGGACACTCCTGATGCATCCGTGAGGTTCTCATTCTTTGATTTCTCAAGTGCCTTCAATACGATCCAGCCTCGATTGCTATGTGAGAAGATGAGGAAAATGCAGGTAGATTAATCACTGGTCTAGTGGGGTATGAACGAACTATCCTGCAGACCATAGTATGTGCGTCTGCAGAACAGTGTCTCCAATACTATCCTGAGTTATATCGTGGCACCGCAAGAAACTGTTCTGGCCCCGTTCCTGTTTACCATCTATACGGCAGACTTCCAGTACAATACTGGCAGCTGCTTCCTCCAGAAATTTTCAGAGGATACAGTAGTTGTCAGTCTAATTAAGGGAGGTGAAGAGGAGGAGTACAGGAGATCAATTAAGGACTTTGTGTTTCAGAGCAACCACAACCATCTCCACCTTAATATCTCAAAAACCAAGGAGATGGTTGTGGATTTTAGGAGGAAGAGGACACAGTCAATTCTGATCACCATCCGGGACATGAAGTGGACATGGTCTCCAGTCACAGATATCTTGGTGTGCAGCTTGACAACAAGCTGGACTTGGAAGAGCCACATGAAGACAGTGTACAAGAAGGGTCAAAGCCGAATTTATTTCTTAAGGATGCTGAGGTCATTTAACATCTGCCGTCCCCTACTGTGCAATCTCTACAAGACAGTGGTGGCCAGTGCTTTGTTCTTTGTTAATTTTTCCACCATTTTGAATTTTCTTAAAGGAGGGTATCACACACAGTTTCTGCCAATCTCATGTTAATCTTGAGTACATATAGAGTAATACTGCATCCTTCATATCTCCGAAAAGTCTTTAGTTTTATCATATTTATTAAAGATAGATACGCTGTACTGAGTCTTTCCGAAAAAAGCCAAGCTCCTGGAGGCGTGCCTGCCGTGGGCAGAGCTAAAGAATCACGAGCGCCTGCAGCTTTTGCGTAGAGAACTTCTGCAAGCTTTGACATCATTATAAATAAAAAGAGAACAAAAACGTTCGTGTTTACATTTTATGCACTTGCGCGGCGATTGCCAACAAAACACAGACATCTGATGCAGTTTTACTCACCACCCAACATCTGCAAATCCAGGGCCAAACTGGGACTTGTTTACAAAGCATTCATCAACAAAATCCCAGGAACAAAAGAAAATATAAGTGCACAACTCCGTTGCTGCCCCAGAAAAACAAACTTCATCCACTGTTCCCTTAACACTGGGTTCCATGGAAAGCTAAAAAAAAAAGGTCATCTTTCCCTCACAACCAAAAACACATTCCTTTGGTGACAGGAGCTGCGTCTCATTTTGGAGGCTGCGTCCTCCGGAGGTCGCATTTGAAGGCTGCATACGCCATCAAGGATGTCATATTTAAGAAAAGTAACCGTAAAAAAATTGACTGATATTCATTGTGAGGTGTAAAGTACTGTAATTTCTTTCTTACGTTGCAATCTAACGGTTATTTTTCTTAAATGAGACTGCCTCGATGATGTATGCAGCCTTCAAAGGGTGCAGCCCCTGAATTGGGACAAATCTCTCGGCTTCTGTATCCCGAACAAAGCACGTTGATGGGCGTGCTCTTGCTCTTGCTCTGGGTGATGTGTGCGTGCACGCTTATCAGGGAGAAGTGCCTATACAAGGAATTCTGCCTGGCTTTTTGACGTGATACAGGCCATACTCGAAAAAAATTGGCGAAACATGTCCACGACCAGTAGTAGTATATTTGGTACAGAAATACTCTGTCATACGTACAACTCGTGTTTTGAAACTTTGGCAATGTTTAGCATGAGAATGCAACTCTTTAACAATGTAAATAAGTCGGAATGCATGAAATAGCATTAGACCCCCCTTTAAAAGTCAAATAGACACACAGCAGCTAGTGCTGCATTCCTGGCAATTGCAAAGATACAAGTTAATTAATTGGTCAGGTAATGCCCATTTGACCATAAACTTCTTAGCTAGAAAAATTTACTTTTGAGAGGAGCATTTTGCTACATATATATATATATATATATATATATCCCAAAGACTCTCAATAAATTTAAGGCCTGGACTCAGAGGAGGTAATTCATGTGTGAAAATGATTCTTCATGCTCCCTCACAACCATTCTTTCACAATTTGAGCCTGATGAATCTTGACATTGTAATCCTGGAATCTGGCCATGATGTGTCTTCCTACATGGTTGTTTAAGAAATGAAAAGCTACACCATCCATCAGTTAGGGTTAGAAGCACTGTTGCCAAACATATAACATGCTAGAAACATAATAATCACTGCAATAATGATCCAGTCATAGACTCAAGTAGAAACATAATTATGCCATTAAATAGTTATTATAACATTATTATGAAAATTTCCTTGTGTATAATTTAAATGTAAGTAACCTATACAAATCAGTTGATTTAAACCTGTTATATTACAGTAATGTACCAACTGGGGTTCCCTGTATAGTTCACAGAATTAGTTGAGACATTTTTTTCCCTTGAAAATTTGCCATGTACTCTACCTGATACATACCCTAATTAATCAATATCGAATTGAATTGAATCAAAATCGGAAGTGAATTGAATTGCAAGCTTGAGAATCTAAATCAAATTGTGAAATTTGTCAATACCCAGCCCTACAAGCAGAGTGTTTTCAAGACTGACAGTCTGTAGGGATTGTTTGATTGTCGAACATGACTGACTGAATGAATTCTTTACCATAAGCGAGTCTCTTTTGAACTTCAATAAACAAACACAGGTTATAAAGCTTTTTAGGTTTCTTCTCGTCATGCAAGCACATATGTTATCACTTTGAGAAAACCAATGAAAAAATGAGAAAATAAAAATATTTACAGATGACTTTACTATTTACCAAAAATAATACTGTGTGAACCATTTATGTTTAAAATCGTTTGGAAGGAGGTCTGGAAATTTGAGTCTGGAAAAGTATGGAATTTTAAAATGGAAAATGTGTAGGAACCCTGTGTATATTTTTTTGTGGTCATCCTAACATATCCTCTAATATGATGGATACTTAAAGGCCCACTGAAGTGCCATGAAACACACAGCGTTATTCAGTGAGTAGTCGTAATTTCCACTGAAACAGGAAGACAGGGCAGGACATATCGAGCAGCTCCTCCCCTTTTTAAAAATAGCCAATAGCATTTAGTTTATATCACAGCTCAGCCAGAGCCATTAAGCTCGGCAAAGAATTAGAATTAAATGTCATTTGGTCAATATCAAAGCCACTGGAAGACAAGCCTGCAACCTTTAGCCAAAAAAGCATAACGGCTAATGCAAATGCTCCGGCTTTATCGGTACGCAGGAAAGGAGACCAGAGGCATTTTTTAAATTTTTTTATTGGATGTCAGTGGAGAAGAGGCTTCACTACACTGAATAAACCTTTTTTGTGAGTAAACCGCTTATTTAATGAATCGACTGACTGAACGCTAATCTCCAACATGTTTGAGGGGAAATATATGAAGATTTTACCATGATGAAAAGGTTATTTTATAAGAGAAAGCAGAGTAGGGAATGTCACGACAGGTAGGACTCATTTACGGCATTACCACAGTATTTAATAGTAATACTGAGTGATATTGTATATTGTCTAAAGAAAGTAAAAAATACCAATGATTTCTTTCTTTGGCTTTCAGGTTTTACCAGTTATTATAGGACTTTTTATAACTGCATGTATGCATATAATGCTGATGCATTTTAATGAATAAAGAGAAAATTAATAATGTAATTATAAACATTGTGTTGTATGTTGTTTAATGAAAAAAAATGAAGTGTTCTTACTATCGCTACCAGGTTAGACTTGTAATGATTTATGACTGCTGTGTGCCTAATGATGATGATATAATGTTTTTTAATGAATGAAGGTGAATACATATAATTTAAATGAACTAAATGTGTATTAAATTACAATTAAGTTTTGGTGTCATCTTAAATGTAGTTATGTGCCTGCAGTGACTAATTTGCAGCTAATAGAGATATTTGCGCTCTTTTTTTCCCTCAGTAAAGCACATTCCACAAACAATGCAGTCCTACTGTACGTTTACTAGCAATATAACACCAAATATTAACATTTATTCATAAGACCAATGAGCTAATTCACAAGAAACTGATTAACATAAACTGCAACCGACTGGCATAAAACTTTAAACGGCGGGCACTGACGTCACTGCCATTATATGATAGGCTGAGGTGCCTCATCATGTGATCCAAGGCTGCATTTACGCTGCAAGTCTTAATGCACAGATCCGATCTTTTGACCATATCCGATTTTTTTGGCCAGTGTGTTTACATTCACTTTAGACGCGACTGGTATCCGATATCTGTGTTTACATTACTTCCTGCCCCAAAATGATTGTCATTGATAGTTTTACATGCACATGGTAGATCCTCGGGTTTTGAATAAAAATTATTTATTTCATGTCGAGTGGCCATGATTACATGTCAGAATGGATAAGTTAACAGCTGTCAGTGTCATGGATGAATTGCAGCGCAAAATCTGACTGAACGGATACAGACCGGAAAAAAGGTAATTTGCGTTTGATATTTTATCTACAGTTTTAGAATTCCATTTTTTTCGAGCGAGCTAAGAGAGAGAGCGCGCACGCGCGAGAGAGAGAGATAGCTACAGTGAAGCTTTTGGCTTATAAGAAAAACAACAACGCGGCGGTTTCTTTTAAATTAACCGGGCAAAGGTTGAAATTGCTGCGAATTGCTGTAAAAAAAAAAAAAAAAAAAAGCTGCAAATTTTTTGTGCGAGTGCATACAAGCACGTCTGCTTCATAATACAACATTGAAGCTAACTTTTAGTGAGCAAATGTGTCGCCCTCGCCTTGTGGCGGCTTGGAATTCCAATGGGAATCGGATATGCGTGTTTAGACGTAGGTCTCATGTCCATAGATCGGGTATGTATCGGATTTAAAACCACATTTGGAAGTGGCTCAGATCGGATGCAAAAAAATCGGATCTCCTGTGGATTTTTGTGTTTACACGTGTGCAACTAATTCCGATCTGTGTCAGATGTGAGCAAAAGATCGGATTTTTTGTGCCAGTGTAAACGCAGCCACAGACCCTCTCATCTCCCCAAAAATAAGACAATCTCTGGCCAATATTAAACAAGGATTTGATCTGCTGTAAAGTGCAATAATCACCAGGCCGTTGGCGCCCTCTGCAGACATTTGTTATAATACAAAATGTACATAGGATGATTGTTTAAATTGAGTTTGATTGACAGGCGATCTAATCAATCATAATGCCGAATCCGCCGTTTTGTCCGACAAAGCAGTCAGGAGAGTTAGTAGATCAATGTCGACTTGAACTTAAAAAATGGTGTGTCTTTCTATGGCTGTAACAACAACCTGATGTTCATTTGTTTATTTGATGCTAAATTAACTAGTAGAGATTATCGGTTCACGAGGCGCTACAGCGATCCATCGACATATTAAAGAGACACAAAACGGTATTTATTTATTGTTCTTTAAAAATTACAAAATTTGAAATTTGAGACTTAAATTATGGTTATACGAGGTATAAAGTAACCTGCTCTTGTCTGTCGATGCATTGTCAGTTTCCTCTTTGCTCCGCGATGTATTTTTTACTGCGTGAGAACATGATGTGTGGCGTAAGAGCGGCATGGCTTGTCGGACGTAGCAACAGTAACTAAGAGGGGAGGGTCTTTGCGAACACTCAGTTATGTATATTATGCATTTTAACAGTGTTGTTCTATAAAACCATATGATTACTTGCTCTTGATACTTTATTTGAACCAAATATTGTCTCATTGTTATTATTATATATGTGGTGGTTCATTGCGATTTCACTTTTTTAACTTTAAAAGCAGAAGCTGCTGTTTATGTGCCTCAAACTGTAAGTGTGTTTTATTGTTTGTACATGTCTTGTAAATGTATAGTTCTGTTGCTGTTTTTTGGTTGCATCAAGGACGTAAACAAAGACCAACGCGTTTTTGCTTCGCTAGCCAGTTAGCTAAATTCTGTTGCATACTTCTCCAACAAACGCCAACAAACTTCTATGTTCATAGACAAACAGTTGTTCATGCTATTATTTAATCGCTACCTTTACAAAAATGCTACTACTCAGTCATGTATTCGGCTACAGTAAAGCTTTAATCAGGATAAAACCGTATATTGAAAGCTAACAAACAGCAGTGACAGCATATCTGAACACTTTGACACAAATGCAAAATGAAATACCATTCATAAACGTCCTTTAAAAGCCGCGATTGCCGAGGTTCTGCTCGACCCTCTTCATCTGGGTCTGATTCAGGCTCAATTTGATACAGCAATATAGACGCCATTATTTACATTTCCACAGACGCACATGTAACAACCAGAGCCATTGAAAAACATCATATTTAACGGCTCTGGTAACAACTAATGGTAAGGGGCGTGACGTTTCCGGACGCTTCAGCGAATCACAATACACTGGGCCTGCTAACCAATCTGAGCACATTGCGTATTTTGGAGGGAGTGGCTTCATAGAAGCAGGAAGTCAAACGAGCCGTTCAAATGACAGTGGAAACAGCGGTGTAGAATAAAGGTAAAATATATGAAAAATACGGCTTTTTTAAAAAAACGAAGCATTAAGACATGTTAAGCTGCGCCCCAAAAACACAAACAGGCCTAGAAAAAAAAAACACTAAACCACCCCTTTAAGTCATTTTAAAGGCTTGGGTCTTTGCTTAGGTCTATTTATATTACTACAGAAATATCAGATTATTTTATTCAAGATAATATATTATAACATTTCTATTAAGTACTGTTGTGGTATGAATAATAAAACAAATGTGTTGTGTTAAACTGCAAGCATGAGTAATCTTACAGATGACACATTCTCATATAACCTGACACCATGATTTATTTTAAATAAATAAGTGTCCTTCAATGTTTTCTTTTTTCTTTTCTTTTTTTTTTCTAACATGCTGTCTTAAATAATATGACAGTTTGATCTTTGTATTATTTTTGCATCCTATTATTATAATTACTACAAAAATATGATTTATTTTTATTCATATTTATTACTATTATATTCATGTTTATAACAATTTCATATATATATTTTTTTTATTTGTTTAATTGGTTTCAGTTCTACAAAACATTTCACACTAACAGTTTGCACAAATACAAGATTAAAAGGCTACACATATTATATAAATACATAATAAAAATTAAAAAGGGCCTAAAAGATAAATACTTGCAAATGATATCTTCATATTTATTTGAAATTGTCCTGTGACATCCTATTTCATCTAAATTTAAATGTTGAACGAGTCCACACATACAGCACATATATAATGATCAAACCTGAACTTTCAGTGAAGATTCAAGGTGGACTTTGCTGTAAAAACCACATAATAAGACACACTTCAGCTGGATCGCTAATGGCTCATTGGTGCTTGTGTCTATAAATGCTTTGCTCCCAATATCCTTATCCTTGATATTTTGACTTCCTTTTTTCTTTTACAAAGTACTACTGCTGTCCACATGGACATTTATAACTATTCCAAAAGAATAGTCTGGACCTCCTCTGGGAATGAAATGTGGAGAGGCTGGACCTCATGGAACTTTAACTGAATATCCCTGATATACAGTGAAACACTGTAAATGGTTTAACAAGTGAAAGCAAGACATTCCCAAAAGAAGTCTGTCTGATGTGAAGTTGTGATGTCACAAAATGATTATTTATATATATGTGGTGATGTTGCTATGGATGTTGCTATGTGTTCTAGTTTGGTGATGTTATATGATGTCACTAGAGGGCGACTAGTACCAGTGAGTTGTATGTATGGCGTTGCCTGAAGAAAGTAAAACATGTTAATACAGTTCGAATCCAGAGTCTTTATTTAAGAGACACGACATGGTGTCAGAAGTGCTGTAGACATGTTACCTGCTGCAGTTGACTCGTGAAGCCCGTGTATTGGGATGAACGCTTGAGTTGAAATGGATGGCGGAGATATGGCGGTCGCTGCACCGAGAGCAGTGGGACCGAGCGCTACATTCAGCATACGGCCGCCCGAGCCGTTCGACTTTTCTAAACCACAAGACTGGGCAAAATGGATCCGGCGGTTTGAACGGTTCCGATTGGCGAGCAACTTGCATGAAAACTCGGAAGAAAACCAGGTGAATACTTTAATTTACTGCATGGGAGATGACGCAGATGATATTCTCCGTGGGTTACCACTGGCGGACGCCGACAGAACAAAGTATGACGCAGTAAAAGCTGGCTTTGAAACACATTTCGTTGGGAAGAGAAATGTAATATATGAACGTGCATGTTTCAATATGCGTAAACAGGAGGTAAATGAGACTGTTGATTCATTTGTGACAGCTTTGTATGCTCTGGCTGAACATTGCAATTATTCTGCATTACACGATGAGCTGATTCGTGACAGACTCGTCGTGGGATTGGCGGACAGAAGGCTTTCTTGAGCGTATGCAGTTGGATCATGAACTGACCTTGGAAAGAGCAATTGCAATGGCAAGACAAAGCGAGGAGGTGAAACGACAGCAAGCTGCGCTGAGAAGTGCGACAGACGCTGTGAGTACAGATGCTGGTTCTGTCGACAGAGTGTACAAAGGAAAGTGTAATGTGGGGAGAGCTCAAAAAGGAAATTGTGCTAAACAAAAACCACATGTACTACACTTTAGTAAGACGAATGGCAACCAGTGTCATAAGTGTGGTAGCTCCCCAGCACATGCAAAGCGTGACTGTCCAGCAAATGATGTAAAATGTCACTCCTATGAAAAAAAAGGCCACTATAAGCGGATGTGTGCATCATCTAAAATTGTGCGTGAAGTGTGTGAGGGCGATCCTATATTTCTTGGCAGCATCACAGAAACTGGTGAACAATGGATGGTGGACTTGGACATTGGACATAAACGCGTACCGTTTAAGATTGATACCGGCGCGGATGTCACTGTCATGCCAGTAGATGTGTTTAAGGAGATTTTCAAGAAAGACTTACCAGCCCTCAGGAACACGACAAGGCCATTTCTTGGTCTGGGACAAATTCCCTTGGATGTCGTCGGAGTAGCAAATCTGTTGTTAAAGAGAGGTGAAAAACAGTCTGAGGAAGATGTGTACGTCATCAGAAATCTACACACTGCACTTCTGGGCAGACCGGCTATCGCAAAACTTGAGCTTGTGGCACGATTAGATAACATCGATATGGAAACACTAAAGTCAAGTTATCCAGAACTGTGCAGCGGTCTGGGAGAAGTTCGACAGCCATACGTTATTAGGCTTAAACCGGGAGCTATTCCATTCTCATTTAAAACCCTGAGACGAATCCCGTTACCTTTAATGGGCAAAGTTAAAGAAGAGCTGGGTCGTATGGAGTCGTTGGGAGTAATCAGCAGAGTGGAGGAACCAACAGACTGGTGTGCTGGCATGGTTGTGGTCCCAAAGAAGTCAGGCGCTGTTCGAATATGTATAGACCTCTCCAAGTTGAACGAGTCAGTTCGCAGGGAAAAATACATCCTGCCATCTGTGGAACAGACGTTAGGAATCTTCAGTAAGTTAGATGCCAATATGGGATTCTGGCAGATACCGTTGTCAGAGGATTCTGCGCGGTACACAACGTTTATAACTCCATTTGCCCGATATTTCTTCAAACGGCTTCCTTTCGGAATAACCTCCGCTCCAGAACACTTCCAGAATAGGATGGCTACAGAGGTCACTGAAGGGCTGGAAGGCACGGTGTGTCACATTGATGATGTTCTGGTGTGGGGGAGAACAAAGGAGGAGCATGACATTCGTCTGCATACAGTGTTGCAGAAAATGCAAAAGGCAGGCATGACACTCAATGTTGAGAAGTGTGAGTTGTCAAAGCAGAAAGTTCACTTCTTAGGGCACATTATCTCTGCTTATGGCATAAGTCCTGATCCAATGAAAACAGCAGCCATCAGGGATATGAAAGAGCCTTCAAATGTGAGTGAATTGCGGAGCTTCTTGGGGATGGTGAATCAGCTTGGGAAGTTTATCCCCCAGTTGGCAGAAAAAGACAAAGCTCTCCGTGATCTGTTGTCGAAAAAGAACTGTTGGATTTGGGGAGTTGAACAAGCCAAGGCGTTTCAAGCTCTGAAAGATGCTCTGTCGTCCCCACCTGTTCTAGCTATCTATGACTCAAACAGAGACTGTAAAGTTTCGGCTGATGCTTCATCTTATGGACTGGGTTCTGTCCTTATGCAGAAATGGTCAGAAGGTTGGAAGCCAATAGCTTATGCATCAAGATCTCTTACTCAGACAGAGCGGAGATACGCACAAGTGGAGAAAGAAGCCTTGGGTCTCACATGGGCATGCGAAAGATTCAAGGATTTTCTCATCGGTAAGCATTTTGAATTGGAAACAGACCACAAGCCGCTACTGAGTCTCTTGGGCTCACAAGCTTTGGATGCACTTCCACCTCGTATTCAGAGGTTCAGAATGCGACAGATGCGTTACTCTTACTCCATTGTTCATGTACCAGGAAAGAGTTTGTGGGTGGCTGACACTTTCTCATGCGCTCCGGTGAAGTGGAGTGAGCTACAAGAAGAAGAGAGAGAGTTTTGGGAAGACTCTAACATATATGTAGACTCTATCATGGGAAATTTACCAGCAAGTACAACGTACCTGGAACAGCTGAGAAAAGAGCTGAAGAGTGATAATGTATGTTCTAGTGTGATGAAGCTGTGTGTTGAAGGATGGTCAGAACACAGCAAGCATGATCCAGTGCTGAAACGATACTGGGCAGAACGTGCTCTCCTAACTGTACAGGACGACCTGTTGCTGAGAGGCACGAGGCTGGTCATTCCAGCAGCCATGAGAAACAGCGTCCTTACCAAGTTGCATGAGGGGCACTTAGGACTTGTGAAATGCAGGGAGCGAGCAAGACAATCAGTGTGGTGGCCAGGGTTAAGTCATCAGCTGAAAGAAGTGGTGCTCAACTGCAGAACATGCCTCAAGGAGAGAAAAAACCCAAAAGAACCACTCATGCCTACTCAACTATCTGACAGGCCCTGGCAAAGGCTAGGAGCGGATTTGTTCATGCTGGGAACTAGAACGTATCTGCTAGTTGTAGATTACTATTCTAGATATGTGGAGATTGCTCAGTTATCAACTACTAAGTCCACTGATGTCATTGTTCACATGAAGTCCATATTCGCACGGCATGGAGTTCCAGAAACTTTGGTAACAGATAATGGGCCACAATTCTCTGGGCGTTTGTTTGAATCCTTTGCTACCTCGTATGGATTTCAACATGTTACCAGCAGCCCAAAGTTTCCCCAGAGCAATGGTGAAGCGGAACGTGCGGTCAAAACCGTGAAGGCAATTCCCAAGAAAGCCAAAGACCCTTATCTTGCTCTTTTAGCATATCGAGCTACACCCTTGCAGAATGGGTACAGTCCAGCTCAGCTTCTTATGGGCAGAAGGCTGTGAACAACCGTGCCCATGCTCTCGTCATTGCTAGATCCAGCACTCCCCGATTGTGTTGCAGTTTTCTCAAAGGAAAAGGAAAGAAAGCGTGCAGATGCAGAGCGCTTTAATGAACGACACAGAGCTAGACAACTTAGCACATTACGGCCAGGAGAACAAGTCTGGGTGTCAGATGCTAAAGAATCAGGAACAGTTGTATCCAGTCATTTTTCTCCACGGTCCTACATTGTGAATACGGCACATGGATCTGTGAGACGTAACCGTCACCATTTGATACCAGTGCAAACAGTGTCAAAGGATGAAAACAGTGAAACACAAGATCAGTCCTTGGAAACATTCACTGAATCTCACCCTGTCTCTCAGGAATCAGAGAAGCAAGACTTTCCTGAGATGGTGTCTACTCCAAGATCAAAGTATGGGAGGAGAATTGTGAAACCAGTAAGGCTGAACCTGTAAACAGATTGTTTCACAGCTGCATAAGCGTTTAGGAAGCACTACCACTGAATGTACATAATTGAAGAGAAATGAAGAAAAACTAAGAAATTGTTCAAAAAGGAAAGGACAGTTGTTCTAATTGCTTGTTTTGTTTAAAAAATTTTGGTAGGAGCAGACCTTCCAGCAAAAGAGGCAGAATAATCCTCTAAGGTCTGTTGAGACAAAGGTAGTCTACCCTTTGTTCTCTAGAAAGGGGAGATGTGGTGATGTTGCTATGTGTTCTATTTTGGTGATGTTATATGATGTCACTAGAGGGCGACTAGTACCAGTGAGTTGTATGTATGGCGTTGCCTGAAGAAAGTAAAACATGTTAATACAGTTCGAATCCAGAGTCTTTATTTAAGAGACACGACATATATATAATTTTGTTTCTCATTTTTGATATCAGTAATGATTTAACATTATATCACTTGATAAAATATACAGTTTAAAGTTGTAAAATATACTGGCATCAATATGCCATCCCATAAAACCTGAAACAATGTCAACATATTTTTTTTTATGATGAATTCTTAGCAACCACTACAGCTGCTAGATGAGTACAAAAACATTTTTACAGTCACCATAAATCAAAACTGATAATACTTGTTTTTTTATGTATTTATTTGTTTATTTAAAACAAAATAAATACGAGAGCCATGGGAACGGAGTTGGTGGCGTGAGTGCTTATAAGCGTCACATTAAGCATTATAAGTCCCATGGAGGAGCTCCGGAGGGATAAAAGGAGGAGAGGACCAGGCCTGGATTTAATGTTGTTGTTTTGTTTTCATTCATGAGGACGACTGCCGCTTTACTTTTGTTTTGTTTCGCCGGTCCCCACCTCCTTCTTCCCTGAGCAGAAACCCAGAAGCAAGGAGGAACGCACTGCCAAAGATCCCTCAACCCTGTGGGAAAAGGGGACCCACTGCCAAGTCCACCAAGGGGTATCCGGCGCCACCGCCAGGCATCGTGGAGGAGTTCACCCAGCTGGTAGAGAACCGGACGGCAGTGCGCTTTGGGAACCGGTCCAAGATTTATTTTTCTTCTCTCCCCTCTCTCGTCTCTTGTCTCTCCTCATCCTTCCATCTCCTTCTCTCTCGCCTCATCTGTCCTTACCCCCAGGTGCTGCGAGAGGTAATGGGGGTAAGTGACAAGCAGGACGGGGCCGAGACCCGTGGGAACGAAGCGAGTGCTAATGAGCGTCACCTGCCCACCACAATGGTCTCGAGTCCCACGGAGGAGCTCCGGAAGGATAAAAGAGGAGTGACGGCAGTGCAAGACGAGAGAGGACCAGGCCTGGATTTTATGTGGTTGTTTTCTTTTAATTTATGCGGCAGTCGTCCGTTATTTATATAAATATTTCTTCTTCTTCTTTTGCAAAGCGCATGTAAGCTGTGCTTGGACCCGTATTTGCATCTATGTACGTTTTTTTCATAGCACGCAAAGATTATATTTTCTCAGGAATGAATCCATACGTTTGAATTCACTTACTCTGGGTTCCTCGTTTTGACTCTCCGGCTTCAGGAGCAAAACTTGGAACCAGTCATGGTCGAGGATCTTGTCCAAGTCAATCCTCTTGGCTGGATCTTTTTCCATGCACAAAGATATCAGTTCTTTGCATTCTGTGAAGAAAGTGGGGAGAGATGTCTGATTATTATTGTAAGTTTTATACTTTGTGTAACTGATCACATTATCTTAAGCTGTAATAAAAGTTCCTGTAGGATCCGTCCACATGCTCTCACCTTTGGAAATTTCTGCTGTTTTCAAGGTCCTGGCAAAGATCTTAGGTTCCATAATGTAAGGGTACTTCCCAAACAGCATCAAGTACAACAGTATGCCTAAAGAATATACTGTTGCCGGCTTGGCGTGGTACCTGCATGTTTTGTGGAAAGCCTCAGGGGGAGCGTAAATTCTTGTTCCTGAACGAAAGAACAAGATTTGTATTGCAATGAATTTGTATTTCTACAGCTTTTTGTCTATATTTATTCAACAAGCGATCTCTGCTGTCATTGGCTCTGTCTAGAAAGCTCATTATAACTTATCACCATAGATTTGTGGAATAATACGTACCAATGTACCTCGTATAACCAGACTTCTTCAAGCTTCTACTAACACCGAAGTCGATTAATTTGACCTGTAAGCTGTTCTCGTTGATTAGCAGGTTTTCAAGCTTGATGTCGCTGTGAAAGATTCCCCTTTCAAAGCATATTCTTGCAGCAGTAACAACTTGATGCATCACAGCTCGTGCTTTTGACTCGCTGATTCTGCCATCATTCTGCAATAAATACTTACGCAGATCTGTGCAAGGCGTGGGCCGCTCTATGACCAGTATGTATTCCTTCCGTGTCTCATACCAGTCCAGCAGCTTTATTATTTGAGGAACGCTGGGGCCTTTGCTCACCTGAATCATCATAGCGATCTCATTTGGAAGCGATTTGCCAAATAGACCCTACAGGAGAGATAAAAGTTACACGAAAGTGAGATAATTAGAGGACGTGATGTAACTCATCTGAATTACTACAACAGAATTATGTCCTAAGTAGGTTTGAAGTCTTGTTTTTAAACTGACCCTCAGAGAGCTGCTTGGTTTGAAAGTTAATACTCTATTGACAATGGACCTTTTTTGCCCACAAAATTTTGTTAAAGTATCCTATCGCTAATGTGACCGTGTACTCTGAGAGTAAGAAAATGAAGGGAGCAGCAGCCTACTTACAAGTCGCCCATTTTGAAAGCATTCTTCCTTCGCCACAAATTTGAGTGCCACCTGTTCTCCAAGGGAAACAAAAACAGAACGATTTTTTTAGTGAGAATGGGTTACAATTATCTGTGCAGAGGTCACATGATTCTAGTAATGAAACTTGATGTAACTTTTAATAAACTTGAAGAGTACCAAATACTTTTGTTAGCGAGGAAAGAAACAAACCTTTCGTGAATCAGACAATCGCGTTCCTTCATACACTTTTCCAAATCCTCCTTGACCGAGAAGTCTACCAATTTTATAGTCCTGGTAGATGTCCCCTGTAAAAAATAAAAGAAAGATTATATGTATGTATGAATATATATATATATATATATATATATATATATATATATATATATAGAGAGAGAGAGAGAGAGAGAGAGGATATATGAGGTATAAACAGTATAAACCATAAAATTAAAGAACACTTTGAAGATGGACACATTATTGTGGTGTTATGGGGCCTCACACAACCAAAATCCATCCTCAGTCCACATCTTCATTAGGATAAGAAAGACAATGTCCAGAAGAAGACATTAATGTTGGGGTATTTGGTAGTAAACTGACCTCTCTTTGCATTTGAACTTATATTGATAATTTCATCCTCAGTTTTCCAAAAAATGTCGTCCGATAGCAAAGGAGCGCTGAGGTCCCCTTCAGTAATGGATGACACAGTTGGAAAAGTACTGTTGTTCACGTTGATGTCCTCTTGCTCTTGTCTGGGAGCATCAGCCTCCTGCACAGTGTCGAGGGTAGATACACAACTGTGCCAGCTGTACACTGAAGTGTTGCTGTTTTCTTCAGCTTTAGGAACATCTTCGTTAACTTTCTCCACAGCGCTGAAGGAAGACACGCAGCTGTACACTGAAGTGTTAGTGTCACTGTCCTCTTCAGCTTTGTTCAGTGAATGAACAACGTTGTTGTTGCTGGGAGTGTTGATGCTCTGGGTGTTGTTCTTGTGTTCATCTTCACCATCAGAGCATCTCTGAGGTGGTTTGCTGCTGCCATTTCTGCACTGAACCTGTTGGGCTTCGATGGGCGTTTTCTTGGATTTCCTAGAAAAAGCCCATCTAAAAAGCCTCCCTCTCTTCTTTTCTACTCTCTCAGGGACAGGCGTTGGTGACATACATGCAGAAGGATCTTGGACTGCAATGCAGCTGTGAGATGTGCACTGCCCCATTGCGTCAGATCACTCGCTGATGTTCTGTCACAAACTTTTATCGCAAATCGACTGAACTTTTATAGCACACAGATCAGTGAAAAACTACAAATCAAGTGATATAACACACAGACAGAGTGATATAACACAATTTGAGCGACTTTTCACCACAGATGTACTACAATACTAGTCAGATCGATTGATACAGCAGGAAACAAATGAACTAAAATTCAGCGCTCGCGGAGTTCCATATGTAGGCTTGGGCAGTGACGTCACAAGTGCTGACGCGTCGGCCGGTTGCCAAGGGATTTTTTCGAATGTTTTGGTCACGAGAATATACAGATACAAACGATAACTGCTATTGTTTACACATAAAATAAATATATTTATCAACTTTATCTTAAAACATTTCTTCTTTCAAAAGCTTCATGTCACGATTACTACAACTTCTGATGTCAAACACGGAGCTCGACGATCATAATCGACTCGAGGTTAAAAGCGTTTTGTCATTCATAAACATTTCTGTTTCAATGATAATGATTCAAAAGAAATAAAATGATTTAAAAGAAATAAAGTGTCAGTAGTGATTGATACTTGCCCAAAATTATAAAGAATGATGGAAAACTTCGATATTATGATGTTCTCATGAAGCTTGAAACTTCTTGCCCGAATTCAGCGACAGTTTTCATGGCCAAACTTGCATGGCGTAACGTTAATTAATCTAATTTCAACATATTTGTTGAATGGTTATTCTGATATTTATCGAAACCTTGACATTTCATCTGAACATTTATGAGATTTATTTTATTTGTATATAAACATGTCTGTATTAAAGTAAAAATGACTTTCGAAACGTCTTTCGAATGGAGATAAATTACAAGTACTTTTGGGTTTCTTGTTCATCATATTCATTTTCATATAAAAGCAACAGAACTTAAATTACATCCAGTTTATCAGAAACACAATTATTAATCCAGTAATTGGTCAATTATTTTGACAATTAATTGAATAATCTGTTATTATATATAAGGGCATGCTCCCCCGAATATATATATATATATATATATATAGGCTATATATATAGGGTGCGATTTGTAGGGGGGGATGGGGGGATTTCCCCCCTTCTGGTCTATGTATCCCTGCCTCTGCTGAATTATTTTTATCCCCGGTGGGGATAAAAAAATATTACCCCCGGCTGATGCTACTCCACAAACCACCAACAGAGCATATAAAATACCAAAAATAAAAATATTTTTTGAAACATCGGCAAGTAAAACGCTGCGTTTATACAGAACTGTCTCTTTACGATCACAACAAACGGGACATTTCAGACGCGCATTCCGACTTCGCCTCATCGCCAGACTCAAGTCAAACGAGCGCGGAAAAGATAGGTGAGGACGAGGGAGCTTTACTTGAACAACAGTCAGACGAGATGTTGTCAGGCTATGTCAGTAAAACTCAGAAAAATGAACATGACTGTCCAATCAGCCGTTATACTGTGCTCGCGGCGCGCACTCAAGAATTCCACGCGCAAATGAGGCGGCGCGCGCTGTACATTACTTTATTATAGCTTAAATAAAGCGCAAATGAAACTACGAGCATGCACCGTCGTTGTTCTGTTGTAAATTAAGTCATGAAATTACCAAACATGCGATTAAAGCTGCCTCAAAACTATGCATGCATAGGCTATTTGTTGACATTGTTTCAAAGCAATTGTTATCCAATTTGTTGGCCTTAAAACGTCTTAAAATGCACATGTCTACACCAAGGAAATCAATTATTTTCGGGGGAGCATGCCCTTATACCCCCCTAGACTAGTAAACTACATTTTGTGACCTCGGTAATTATGAAACCCTGTGTACGGCCCTGTATTTCTCCAAATGTGCGCACTTTGGGACTAAACGTTTGTGTATGCACTGTGATCAAAAATAAATAGGAGCAAACGTGATTGAATGTAGAGGTTTGTGTCTCGTTATGCTATTAAAAAAAATCAACAACTACTGATTGTTTTTGCATGATTTTGCATTCCTATTAGAAATTAAGATTTATTAGTGTCATTGTAAATAGTGGTGCAAATATCGAAGTTATCTAATCTGTCTAATACTTCAAAACTCAAGGTTAAATCAGAATATTTATTGTAAAAATGTTTCTGTAACAGGCAGCTACCAAAAATTTGTATATAGCTCCACTGTGGTTTGTGATTTATTTTCAAAAGGGAAAAAAGACCAAAAAAAAAACTTTTCAAAACATCCCCCCCAACATTTAATTCAAGTGTCCACTTTAATCTTTAATATTTGGCAACTTCTTTACAATAGAAATATAGTTCTTTAACAATAACATGTGGATATCAAAACTCAGAGCAAGGGTTTATACGTTTAACAGCTTTTCACCTCAACGAAACAATATCGTCATGTTTTAATATTTCGTCACACCCCTAATGTTCATATTAGAGGAGAGCCATATAATTTACACAAAAAACGTCTTAAAGCTTCATCTTGTAATTACCGAATCACCAATTAATCATGAATTATGTCAAGCACATAACTGATTGATAACAAGTATCATTGTGCATCCCATTCACAGGTCTGACACTAACGCCTGACCCTAATCCTGTCCCAGGCCCATCAGGGATCGAGACCTTGCCTCAGTCAGGTTCAAGCGGAATCGGCCCATCTCTTGGCGATGTTCCATGTTTAAAAAAATGTTTTGATTGACAGTTAGATTAATTTACCTGCCTGAGCCATATGTGCAGAGTACATAAAATGCAAAGTAATGTGGATTCTGATTTCAGATTACTTCATCTTATAGTAGCAGATCTGAATTGAAAAGACCCATCCACATTCTTTTTATTCTGTCTGCTCAGGCACAACAAGAATCATACTTACATTAACATGCTGTCATTTATCTTTCAGTACATTCGAAATATGATGTGCTTGGTGAGCTGGGACGGGGATCCTTTGGCTGTGTCAAAATGGGAATTCAGAAGTCTGATCACAGAAAGGTAGACCTTCCTTTCTTTTTTGTGAGTACAGTGATTGCGGATCAGTGTAGATCTTCAACTGGATATGAAGAAGGCGAGTTCTTGTAAGTATAGTATATTTGGAGCACCAAATAGAACTTTAAAAGATGTATCCACAACAGTATAGATAATATATGAATACAAATTATATTAAAATAACAAGAATATGTCCTCCAGCTAACCTGCTGTTGAACACTTTTTCTCTAGCCTGGCTATCCCTACCAAATCATTTTAGAAGTGGTTCTGATGCAGCTGATGAAGGAACCTCCCAGCCCCCACGTTATACAAATACTTGAGTGGTTTGAAGACTCAGAACAGACAATTCTGGTTATGGAGTATCCTGAGCCTTGTGAACGCTGAACTCTTTCCTTAGTCGTTACGGTGGACGCCTAGGAGAGGGTGTTGTGCGGATGCTAATGGCTCAGATAGTCCAATCAGCAAATGAGTGTATTGACCATGAAGTTTACTGATTGTTTTCTTAGCATTTTTGTACATTTTATTGACAGACTCACAAGTAGAAAAAGACTGGAAATCAAGGGCAGAGAGAGAGGAAGTAGCAAACCTCTAGTAGCCTCTAAACATATGTAATTTATGCTTTCTTCACTGAATGTGATTCACTGCTGTACTGTTGGCTTCACACTAAACATGTCTTGTTTACAGAACCAGAAGGACACCCGAGGCCTGACACCCGGATACCATTAAGCTTGGCCCTTAAACAGACTCGCTCGTCTCTGGGTTGTATTCTGAGCCAGGTGGCACATTTAGTCCTCACCAGTGTGCCCAGTGGCGCAAGAATGGGGTATGCAGTATATGCAGTGCATAGGGGCGCCGCACGGAGGGGGGCGCCATTGTGCCAAAACGTCTTTGAAAATCTTGAATAAAACGTTTAAAATAAATTTAAAAATGATGTTTGTTGAAAAATAATGTTTGTTTAGCATTTTAAATTCAAGTGATATCAACTGCTCACCATTTCGACAAGAGCCGTTGCTCTGTTACGGACAGTCACATGTCCAAAATGGACAAAGGAGGGAAGCGTTTCTGGGGCGCAGAACAGAAAACAGAAAACGCAAAAAAAGAAAATGAAAATGAAAAACAGTGTCTTAAAATGTGGATAACAAGAAATTGGTAAGCGTAACCTATATCACTAAGTCTTTGATGTCATAAACCGGTCGGTCTGTGTGTAGCGCCGCTTCAAGTCTTTTATGAATGGTCCGCTGAATCACTTTTGTTACATTCAAAACGCAGATTCAGAAATGAAACACTGCTGTGTGTTGCGTGGAGACGAACAGTTCTGCATGTGTCTTTATAGTTTCATTGGCAAAATTGAACAAACCAGACAATATTTTGTCTAAAATAACACAATATAAAGTTATTTTAAACTTACGTATAAAATAAGTATTGCATTTTGCACTCATTTTATTTGGGACAAAAACAGCACTTGTGTAATATTGAAATCCGTTACTTTTGTGATACTGCTTATTATATGATAAATATGAGACAAAAACTCAATAAGGGGCATTTTTGCTCCAGTATCTTGAGTTTTATGGCCATTCTAACTGCATTCTGTAAGCTCTATCCATCGCATAGTGAGTTGTTGCCCTGCATTATATTCCTCATCAGATGACCTACATAGGTTTGGGGCGGGGCAAGTGCATTAAAAAATTTAAAGTTTTTTTTTTTTTTTATCGTAATTAATTAATCTAATTAATGTGTTAAATCGACAGTAAAATGCAGGAAGTTTTCTGTGTGTGAGGGTTAGGGGATATAGAGTGGCAAGAATATTGAAAAATGTGAATCCTTTGGATTTTCTGGATTAATTGATCATATCAATTGCTCAATGTCATATTCATTAAAGTCACAAGTAGACAAAACACAATGTAGGCTAGGGGGGGCGCCAACCATGATCTTGCATACCCCTCAGCAAATGTACAGTTGCGCCCCTGAGTGTGCCCACAGGTCAGATAATGGCACTAACAACACAATGACAAGCACACAAGTCCTCTGTACAATCTCATGAAGTTTACACTAAATGCAGTCCGCTAAACGTTAATCGAGTATCGACAAACAAACAAAAAAAAAAAACGTGTAAAACACGGCAGGGGCGCAGGAGACATTTTCAAAGTGGGGGGGACCAAATTGTAAGCAAAAGCCCAGATAGTAAGATCAGCAGTACAATCCTTTCCAGATATCGGACCACCACTTCAGGTTCACCATCGGACCACCATCATATATTAAACTTGCCTGATCGGCGAGACACTACAGGTGAATAGGGATTTTTTTTTAAATTAGAAGATATCACTGTGAAACTTCTCCAGTTTATTACTGGCATAAACATAAGAAAAAAAATGTATTACAAGTTTTGTGTAAATTTATGTTTTAATATGCAAATGAGGCCTTATATACTTAAATATACGCTCATTTGCATACATTTCCAAAAACAAAATCTGGAAATTGGAAAGGTCCAGGTTTAAAATTCTTGGTTCTATTTGTTGACATATTAGATGAAAGGGCTTTTACAGAGGGGATTCTGGATATCTTATTTTGTGCTTTAGTAAATTAGAAAATACTGACAATAGCCTTAAAAATCTATTTTCGTCATGTTTTTTTGAGTAAAAGGACCTATAACTCAGGATAGGAATGATATATCAACAAATCCCTCTGTAAAAGCCTTCAGAATATAGATAGGAATAAAACTGTAAAGTTTGGTGTATATAAGTTCTGCTGAAGTGGAGATTTCTGACTCGGAGCAGGAGAAAAAACTCATTTTGAGAAAACGGCCTTTAAAGATATTTACTGTAATTGAAATCTTTAGACGCAAATAGATAAAGTGCTATAAGATATACACTTAAAAATGTATTTTGGATGTTTTCTTTCCACTAGTCTGAAAAAACACTTTATGAAAAGCCAAAAAGTGCAAAATCTCAAAATTGACAGGTGCCTGAAAAAACAGTGTTTTTGCCTGTAGTGTCTCCCCTTAACCTCCTAAGCACTGGGACCATTTTGGGGATTTCCACCTGGATTTGGCGTACCCAAATTGAAAAGTTTCCCATACACACATACAGTGCTCTAAATACAAAATCGTGGTGTCATTTTACAGGAAGCCCTTTGAAGTTACATAAAGCACTTCTAAAAGTGATAAAAAAAAAATTATAGTATATATTGTATATAGTATACCTAAATAAAAAGTCTCCCCATACCATTTACAGTGGTATAAATCCAATATCGCAGTGTTATTTTACAGAAAACCCTTTGAAAATACATAAAACACTGCTGAAAGTGATATATATTATAGTATATTTTGTCTGTGCTATAATAAACAAACAAACTAACTAACAAAAAAAGAGGTGTTTTATGATTTTGATCAGTTTTATTCTTTCAGGAGATACAAGACTCTTACAATTACAATCTAGAACATCCTCCAGATTTGTATAATTCA
The DNA here is from genome assembly GCF_019924925.1 of Ctenopharyngodon idella. Classification (NCBI taxonomy): domain Eukaryota; kingdom Metazoa; phylum Chordata; class Actinopteri; order Cypriniformes; family Xenocyprididae; genus Ctenopharyngodon; species Ctenopharyngodon idella. The sequence goes on from NC_067234.1 coordinate 11,740,040, forward strand.
AATAATAGTTTATCATATTGGTTGCTGTTCTTTCACTTTTAAAATAATAATAATTCATTAAAAAATGAGTATAAGCATTGTAAATGCAGTAATACAGTTTATACATACCAAACGCAGAGTCCTCTCCTCTAGTGCGTCCTCCCCATTGCATCGCTGGCCGAGGCAATAATCACTTTAGTTTCGCTTTCAAAGATCTCTTTTATCAATGCCATCAATGCTTTTCTGTTGCTAGATGTGATTATCGAAATCAAAACAGTCCATAAACTTTAAATCCTCACAAAAACTCACAAATACTTCAGTCAAGCCAGCTCCGGAACTGAATGTGAGAGATCAGCCTGTGTCAAATTTCTCGGTTTCTGAATGGACGGTTGGCTTGATTGACATGTCCCCACGAACACTAACTTTCGGGCATGATTTATATACCATTGACATGTCCTCAGAAAACATTAGCACACTTTGACGCATTTCCTGTTCTGCCCATCCGCAACAAAACAGTTGATTATTTACGAATGAAAGCTCACGGAAACGTGAAAATGGTCTCATTTGAAAGAAAATATCCTAAGCTAGTTTGTAGCTTTTTTTGATACTGTTTTAGTTTGATACTGACTTAAGCAGCCCTTATCAAAAGTGCGGGGGTCAAGTTCTGTCTTTTTAAAACTGGGGGGGTCCTGACCACCCTGTCCCCCGTGACAACAGCGCACCTGAAACACGGGATTGCCCTCAAATGTTCATCAGTGACTCTCTGATGTTCCATGTTAAGAGTACAGAGGAACATAAACATATATATCATTACAGAGAAACATTCTTTATAGAGTGTTTTCTTCAATATGTTTCAGTATAAAATGTTTACATTACCTTCCATTAACTATATTTTTATAAGATGAAAACTATGTGGCCATGACTAACCAGCTTTCTCATTAAAACTCATAAAGAATGCAAAGAACTTAATGATTGGTGCAATACTGATAAAGACGTTAGCCAGCTTTTTCTCAAGGATATTTTAACGCATCCATGGATAAGAAGATGGTCGTACTCAGCACAGCACAGGAGCTGTGAATCAAGTTCAGTGGATCAGACTCAGACTAAGAACTGGAGCCACAAGAGCTAGTGAGCATTTAGAAACCAGAGACAGACAAAGTTGACAGCACAGGATGATACCAGCTTACAATCTATGAGAAGAGGAAATCTGGAGCATATTTTAAAACATTTTTATTTATTTATTTATAAAGCACAATTAAAACAACATAATGTTGACCAATGTGCTGTACAATCACACAATAAAATAACAGGACACAAAATTAGACAAACAATTACTTACATTGCTTAGACAATCATGTTTAGACAAACATCTGCTAAGAGCCTCTTGCTAATTAACCTACTGAACCAAACGCTAATTCCAGTAAGGAAGGAGAAGGAGCCAGTCTAAGATGTAGAGGTAGATTATTCCAGCGCTTTGGAGAGGCTACTGCAAATGCCCGGTCACCACTCAATTTAAATCTGTTCCTTGGAATGTCTAGGATCATCTGATTTGCTGATCTGAGAGACCTAGATGGTTTATGAATATGAAGGAGTTGTACTAAATATGGTGGGGGCAAGTTATGCAATGCTTCATATACAATAATCAATCATTTAAAGGATTAGTTCACTTTCAAATGAAAATTAGCCCAAGCTTTACTCACCCGCAAGCCATCCTACGTGTATATGACTTTCTTCTTTCTGATGAACACAATCGTAGAAATATTAATAAATATCCTGACGCATCTGAGCTTTAAATGGCAGTGAACGATACCAACGAGTATGAAGCTGAAGAAAGTGTCTCCATCCACATCCATCCATCATAAAAATATTCCACACGGCCTTCTGAAGTGAAGCGATGCGTCTTTGTAAAAAAATATCCATATTTAACAAGTTACAAAGTAAAATATAAAGCTTCCGCCAGACCGCCTTCTGTATTCTTCAAAAAGCTTACGCTGTACGTCCTACGCCTTCCCTATTCAACTTACGGAACCGACACGACGCCAGTTCAGTTTTTTCCGTAATTTTAATACAGAAGGCGGTCTGGCAGAAGCTCGATATTTTACTTCATAACTTGTTAAATATGGATTTTTTTTTTTTTACACAAACAAATCACTTCACTTCAGAAGGCCTTTATTAACCCCCTGGAGCCGTGTGGAGTACGTTTATGATGGATGGATGTGGATAGAGACACTTTCTTCAGTTCATACTCATTGGTCCTGTTCACTGCCATTATAAAGCTCGGAAGCGTCAGGATATTTATTAATATTTATACGACTGTGTTCATCAGAAAGAAGAGAGTCATATACACCTAGGATGGCTTGAGGGTGAGTAAAACTTGGGCTAATTTTCATTTGAAAGTGAACTAAAAAAATCAATTCTGTACTGGACAGGCAACCAATGGAGGAGAAAGAGGATGGCGCAAAATGTGGCATCGGCATCTCGCAGCGGCACTTCTGGCAGCTTCTCCATCAGCCACGGATTTCTTCGGCAGCTACAGTGGCATCTCCAGCAGCCATGGACTTTCTTTTTTCTTTTTCTTTTTTTTTTTTTTTTTTTATAAATAAACGACTGATTGATTTTGTATTCCTATCAGAAATTAAGAATTAGGCTTACAAAGCTGAAATTGCAGCATCTCCAGCAGCCACAGACTTTCTCCGGCAGCTGTCGCTGTTTGTAGCACCTGCCGCTAGCCAATTACATTAATTTGATTTAATATTTTCACTTTAAAAACTACATTTGAACAAAATAACATTAGGCTATATACCACAGGACTGTCAGTACATTATATAGCCTACCACAAAACAATATATAGCCTCTACACACGCAGTAATTTCAGCTTTCTTTGATGCAGGCTAACTAACTACATATTAACAGAATTTATGATAAATGCTTACAAATGACAGTCCAGTGGTATATAATGCTATTTTGTTCAAATGTAGCTTTTTAAAATATGAAGAAAGTCTGTGGCTGCTGGAGATGCCACTACGAGATGCCGCAATTTCAGCTTTGTGCAGCATGTATCAGAAATTAATTTCTGTATTAACGGAATATCAGTTTATATTCATATGTAATGACATTTCAAAGCATTTTTATTTTATCAAGATGTGATTTACTAATTTCGTCAGCACTGAAACACTGATATTGACACTTATTGCTGGATATATAGCCTAAATACACACACGCAACAATTTCAGCTTTCTCTTATGTAGTGGAGCATCAGAACTTTATTAACAAAATTTATGATAAATGCTTACAAATGATAGTCCTGTGATATATAATGTTATTTTGATGAAATGTAGTTTTTAAAATAAAAAACATTACATCAAATTATATTGGCCAGTGGCAGGTGCTGCTGAATAAGGTCCCTGGCTGCTAGAGATGCAGATGCTGCGGCTGTTGGAGATGCCGCTGTAGCGAGAGCTACCGAAGAAATTCGTGGCTGTTGGAGATGCCGCCGGAAGTGCTGCTGACGATGCCGCATTTTTCGCCAGCCCCTGCTGGAGGATATTTTGATGAAATCTGAGAGGTTTTTTTATCCTCCATTGAAAGCAACAAACTTACCGCATTCAATATCCAGAAAAGTAGTAAAAACATTATTAAAATAGTCAATGTGACTACAGTGGTTCAACCTTAATGTTATGAAGCGACGAAAATACTTGTGTGCAAAAAAAATCGTTCATTCTACGCCTATATCCTTACCTGTAAATGTTGCAAATTTAAGTGAACATTTCCATTTCGCATTATTGAATGAGCGCCGGCGCGTGCACCCGCGTCAGACAGATGGAATGCGGGAGATAGGGAGACAATTGACCATTCGCTGGGAGTTTGATTGACAAGCGATCTAACCAATCATAACACAGAATCCGCCATTTTTTCCGACAAAGCAGTTAGGAGTTAGAAGATTAACTTCGGTGGACTTGAACTTGAAAAATGGTGTGTACTGACGTCTTTCCGCGTTTGAAGCAACATTACTTCTCATGCTCATTCATGTTTATTTGACGCTATAAATGAACTAGTAGGAAGAGATGATCGGTTTCACGAGCACGCTTGAGCTGAGGCGCCACAGCAATCTGTCACGACACATTAAAGAGCCACAAAACGGCATTTATCATTTGAATTTCTTAATTACACAATTTGAAAGCTGGGACTTTGTTTAATATCATAAGTAACTTGCTCTGTCTTGTCTGTCGATGTGTTGTCAGTGTCTTCTTAAATGTGTTAGTATGTCACCACACATAAAAACAACCCTTGTCAGAGCAGACACCATATTTAAATTTAAATCATAAATGAAAATATCATTGTGAAGGATTGGAGTATTGTTTATTCAATAGGTCGTGCTTATTTAAAACCCTGTACTACTTTAATTTTCACAACATGTCTTCCAGAGTTGTTTGTCGGGGGGTCTAGAACATTCTGACATGTTGTGAAAATTAAAGTACTACAGGGTTTTAATTGAATGTTAATTTTCATTAATAAAATTTAATTTGGCATCAACCTAAAGTTATTAATTTATTACACTAACTAAAGAAAAGTGGTGCTTAAAGGATTAGTTCACTTTCATTTAAAATTTTCCTGATAATTTACTCACCCCCATGTCATCCAAGATGTTCATGTCTTTCTTTCTTCAGTCATAAAGAAATCAAGGTTTTTGATGAAAACATTCCAGGATTATTCTCCTTACAATGGACTTCAAAGGCCTCCAAACGGTTGAAGGGCCAAAGGGCTTTAAACGATACCAGACGAGGAATAAGGGTCTTATCTAGCGAAACGATAGGTCATTTTCGAAAAAAATGTAAATGTATATGCTTCATATAAACAAATGATCGCCTTCCAAGTGCTTCCGCCAAAACCGTACTTTCGTATTCTTCAAAAAGCTTATGCTTACGGAACTTTCTACTTACGGAACGGACGCAGCGCCATGAAGCTTTGGAGCATTATGAATCAGTGTGTTGAATCCGCGGTTCGGAGCGCCAAAGGCACGTGATTTCAGCAGTTTGGCGGTTTGACACGCGATCCGAATCATGATTCGACACGCTGATTCATAACGCACCGAAGCTTCCTGAAGCAATGTTTTGAAATCGGCCATCACTATATAAGTCATTATTTTGTTTTTTTGGCGCACCAAAAATATTCTTGTTGCTTTATAATATTAATATTAAACCACTTTACTCACATGAACTGATTTAAATATGTTTTTAGTATATTAATGGATCTTAAAAGAGAAATGTCATTGCTGGCTATGGAGGCCTCACTGAGCCATCGGATTTCAACAGAAATATCTTAATTTGTGTTCCGAAGATTAACGAAGGTCTTACGGGTATGGAACGGCATGAGGGTGAGTAATAAATGACATTATTTTCATTTTTGGGTGAACTAACCCTTTAAATTAGATTTGTTAACTTCTTAACTTCTTGGATATTTTTAACTCTCATTAACATTGGCTGAATTCTAAAAAGCCTCATGTAAGTGTCATTTATATTATGGATCAAAACTCATTGTGAAGTCATTCTGAAGAAGCATGAGAAAATTATCTGCCACACTATGTTTACATGCATCCAAATAATCCGTTAATAATTGTATTGATCGGACTGAAGTGTCTTTATGTAAACACCTCAATCAATCCGACTGAGCTTGATTCGAATTTAATTTCAATTGGTTTGAAAGGGGTGGTGTAGACCTGAAGTAATCTGATCTGCAGGGGGAAAAAAAGCATTTAAAGGCTTTAATATAACTCTTCTCAATTGGATTCAAAAATACCTTGCACACCAAAAATCCCAGTGCTGTTATGTGTTCATTTACCAGAGTCCTTTTATAGTAAGATTTGCTTCTTATGAACATCCTTGTGTTTGTTTACATCTTATAAACTGTTGCATCCCTACATTTATGTTTTATGAGCTCTCAAAACACCAGTTAGATGTTTATGCTACTTCTTTAGTAGGAATTAGAGAAGTTCCCAGAAATGGAAAATTTAGAATCAGGCACCTCTGACATCTGGACAGAGAAGGTGATAAGGGTTTTTTTGTTGTTTTTTTTGTTTTTTTTGTAATGTACATGCAGAGTTGTACACCCAGACATCAAAATGTGACATTTAATGAATGTGACAGTAAATAATGGCAGAATTTTTATACAATTCTGATCTCACTTTATATTAAGTGTCTTTACTGTGTTAACATTTAAATGAATCATTTGATACGATGCACTTATTGAGTACAAACATGTTTACATACGTACTAATAATTTAAAAAATACCTGCATGTACTTACAACTGTAATTAATTGATGTAATTAGTGGCCAAGCACCGAAGGTGCAAAGGCACCAGTTGTAATGGTTGAGGCATGACGCCAAAATGACTCGAGTCTATAGGCTTGTTCGAGATGCATCGGTGCTGTGCAGATGATTTAAAAGCATAAGGGTTTGTATATTCTCCAAACGCTCTCTGTGTACTTTGATGTCATACGCCGACTGGTCTTCGCAGTGCCGATGCATCTCTAACAAGCCTAATATCTCTGCAAACTTTGCATGTGTCATTGTCACCTCACTCTGACCACACCACATCAATTTCATAACTGCGCCACTTATTGGTCGGAAGTGATAAACTATTAAATCATTTTACCAGTGACTATATTTATGATTTTTCCTACATTTTGTCTACATCTTAATGTCTTAAATTGTTCATTGTTGCAGTTGGTCTGACACGCCCAGCCATGTTGGCATGTCGTATCGTTGTCCTTGTGCTTGGCTCTGATAATTGCTGCTTGCAGCTATATTTACATAGATGTAGATTTATATTTACATAGATGTATTATAGATCTATAATTAATCTTGATGACCCTTCCCTACCATACCATCAAACATGTTGCTAACCTTACCCATATTCCACCTCAATAGCAGCACAAGTGTTTTGCGATACAATATGAGCACAATAAGTACATTGTACTTATTTTTTTATGTAAGTATATAGTTGTTAAGGACACCGAATATAAAGTGTGACCACAATTACTTTAAGCAAATTTCTGGAGGATGCTGCCTTGGTATATGTTATGTTTATTTTAATTCACCTGCATTTTAATTTTGCATCAGACTGCTTAATGTCCAGTGTGCAAGAACATGTTCGATAGTGATATCATTGAGATTCATGCATCAGACTTGGATTACAGTAATCACATCTACTAGGCCAGGGGTCAGCAACCTTTTTTGTCAAAAAGTGCCATTTTTAAGGTGTCTAGTTATTCACTGTGCCTGGAGAGCTACTCAGTTACTATCTGCGGCAGGCCATAGCCCATCTGTGGCAATGTGTGTTGCAGTATAGTACTGTCATATCTGTATAACATTGCTCACTCTCCTTTATTTATTTATTTTTTACATTTCTGGGAGAAGTAAAATTTACATGTGGCTTCAACAAGATGCTTTTATACTTGTCTAGCTTCATTTGGAATTTCTCAAAACACCTCCTGAAGTGGTTTGAGTGATCGGATTTAAATATAAGCTGTAAGATGTCATTCATACGGACTTAACTTGTGTGTGTGCGTGTGTGTGTGTGTGTGTGTGATCCGCATCTATCACACCTAATGTTTTGTCAGAGGAGCTACATCTTTTCATTTGACTTGGACCATGATCTGTCTGAATACTCAATTCTGATTGGCTGGAAGGTGTGCAATAAAATTATTTAATGCACAGCTAGCTGTGGATTATACCTTACTTATAGTTCCTAACTTTAAACAAGCAGTGTTAAAATCCTATGAGGAATGATTATATCAAAATGTAGATCTGTAAGCAGGTACAAGGTACTTTATCTGAATGAAATGCATACACCTCTCTCACTTTTGCTCATGTGCCAGCAATTGACCCTGTGCATGCAAATGTTGGCATACATGTCAACCTATCGGTTGCCGACCCCTGTACTAGGCTATTAGCATTCAATTTTCACAATTAATTTGTTTTATGAAAACAATAGTAATTAGCAAAATTTCTATTTTTATGTTTGCAGATCTGCAGAACCTGAGGATGAGAACAAGTTAAGTCTTCCTACAGAGACCTTTCAAAGGTGAAATTAATATATTTAGGAAATTGTAATTTTATTTTGGTTTCGCTGCACTGATTTAATACAGTATATGTATATCACTCTGTAATTCAAATCATCTGTAATTTTCTTTGAAGTTCTTGGGACATTTTGAATTCAATCAGCTGTAAAGTTGATGAAACCAACACCTTTTCCATGCTTTCATCGCCACTAGTTCGTCGGCATCGGCTTGGTGTGTTCCGGGCTTTGCACTCCAGTTGTCAAGAGGCTGCCTGTCATTAACAGAACATCAAAATACTAATCTACGGGGAGAGAAGAAGCCCTAATGTACTGTTTTGGATGTTTTTGAGGATTATGGGGATGACATTGATGGATTAACAGAATGCATAACCCATTACATTAAATTCTGTAATGATGACATCATGTGTGTGTTGCGTTCTTTAACGGTCCACCTGGAAACAAATGCCGTGACGCCAAACCCCCTTGTGGAAGAAGAAAGCCGTCGTGTTTACAAGTGTGACAATGAGCGCTTACCAGGATCAACTAAACTTTGGATTTTCAAAAGTATGTGAAGTTCGCGGCTCCATTGTTGCAGTAAACTTGCGCAACGTTCTTGAATGAATAATTTATTAGATGCACGCTGGTCTGTTATTGTAAGGGCCATCGACTTTACATTTTCACGCCCCTACACATGACGTGGAATAAAACAAACTGTGATTGGTTGCGTTACATGTCAGTCAAATGTCTTGTCTGATTCCTGTTCCCAAGAAGAGACACCCCTTTGACCACAACGATTATAGACCTGTAGTGCTCACCTCACATTTTATGAAGATGTTTGAAAGACAGGTTCTCTCCTACATCAAGGCTAGCGTGTCAAATTACATGGATCCTCTACAGTTTGCATATCAGTCTAACATGGGTGTAGATGATGCCCTCATTTACATGCTACAGAGGACCTATGCACATCTGGACACTCCTGATGCATCTGTGAGGTTCACATTCTTTGATTTCTCAAGCACCTTTAATATGATCCAGCCTCGATTGCTATGTGAGAAGATGAGGAGAATGCAGGTAGATTAATCACTGGTCTAGTGGTGTATGAACTAACTATCTTGCAGACCATAGTATGTACGTCTGCAGAACAGTGTCTCCAATACTATCCTGAGTTATATCGTGGCACCGCAAGAAACTGTTCTGGCCCCGTTCCTTTTTACCATCTATACGGCAGACTTCCAGTACAATACTGGCAGCTGCTTCCTCCAGAAATTTTCTGACGATACAGAAGTTGTCGGACTAATTAAGGGAGGTGAGAGGAGGAGTACAGGAGAACAATTAAGGGCATTGTGTTTCAGAGCGACCACAACCATCTCCACCTTAACATCCCAAAAACCAAGGAGATGGTTGTGGAATTTAGGAGGAAGAGGACACAGTCAATTCTGATCACCATCCGGAACACTGAAGTGGACATGGTCTCCAGTCAAAGATATCTTGGTGTGCAGCTTGACAACAAGCTGGACTGGAAGAGCCACATGGAGACCGTGTACAAGAAGGGTCAAAGCCAAATTTATTTCTTTATTTTTTTTTTAATTGTTTAATTGGTTTTAATTTTAGTTCTACAAAACATTTCACATTAACAGTGCTTAGCTTCAGGTAGCTGCAAATGATATCTTCATATTTGTTTGAAATTGTCCTGTGACATCCTATCACATGAGTTTCATCTAAATTTAAATGTTGAACGAGTCCACACATACAGCACATATATAATGATCAAACCTGAACTTTCAGTGAAGATTCAAGGTGGACTTTGCTGTAAAAACCACATAATAAGACACACTTCAGCTGGATCGCTAATGGCTCATTGGTGCTTGTCGCTATAAATGCTTTGCTCCCAATATCCTTATCCTTGATATTTTGACTTTCTTTTTCTTTTACAAAGTACTACTGCTGTCCACATGGACATTTATAACTATTCCAAAAGAATAGTCTGGACCTCCTCTGGAAATGAAATGTGGAGAGGCTGGACCTCATGGAACTTTAACTGAATATCCCTAATATACAGTGAAACACTGTAAATGGTTTAACAAGTGAAAGCAATGCACTGATGTATAAGTCCCAATGAAAAACAGTAAAAAGACATTCCCAGAAGAAGTCTGATGTGATGTTCCACATCACAAAATGATTATTTTGTATATATATATAATTTTGCTTCTCATTTTTGTTATCAGTAATGATTTAACATTATATCACTTGATGAAATATGCAGTTATAGGTTGTAAAATATACTGGCATCAATATGCCATCCCATAATACCTGAAACAATGTCACCATATTTTTTATGATGAATTCTTAGCAACCACCACAGCTGCTAGATGAGTACAAAAACATTTTTACAGTCACCATGAAATCAAAACTGACAATACTTGAAATATGATACTTGATATATATTTTATAATAGTTATGAAATATTGCAGCATTTATTAAAAATAATAAATCTTTTTTTTTTTTTTTTAAAAAAGGGGGGAGACGAGAGCCATGGGAACGGAGCGATATAAGCGCCATGTTAAACGTTATAAGTCCTATGGAGGAGCTCCGGAAGGATAAAAGGAGGAGAGATGACCAGGAGGACCAGGCCTGGATTTTATGTTGTTGTTTTGTTTTAGTTTATGTGGCAGTCATCCGTTATTTATATAAATATTTTTTTTTTAAATCTTTTCTTATTCTTTTGCAAAGTGCATGTAAGCTGTGCTTGGACCCGTATTTGCACCTATGTACATGTACGTTTTTTTCATAGCACGCGAGGATTATTTTTTTCTCAGGACGCATGAATCCACACATGGGAATTCACTCCTTGTTTTGACTCTCCGGCTTCAGGTGCAAAACTTGGAACCAGTCATGGTCGAGGATCTTGTCCAAGTCAATCCTCTTGGCTGGATCTTTTTCCATGCATGAAGATATCAGTTCTTTGCATTCTGTGAAGAAAGTGGGGAGAGATGTTTGATTATTATTGTAAGTTTTATACTTTGTGTAACTGATCACATTATCTTAAGCTGTAATAAAAGTTCTTGTAGGATCCGTCCACATGCTCTTACCTTTGGAAATTTCTGCTGTTTTCAAGGTCCTGGCAAAGATCTTAGGTTTCATTTTGGAAGGGTACTTCCCAAACAGCAACACGAACAACAGTACACCTAAAGAATATACTGTTGCCGGCTTGGCGTAGTACCTGCATCTTCTGCGGAAAGCCTCAGGGGGAGCGTAAAGTTTTGTGCCTGAAAGAAAGAACAAGATTTTGTCCATTACAATGAATTTGTATTTCTACATCTTTTTGTCTATTTATTCAACAAGTGATTTCTGCTGTTATTGGCTCTGTCTAGAAAGCTCAATATAACTTGTCACCATAGATTTGTGGAATAATACGTACCATTGTACCTCGTATAACCAAACATATTCAAGCTTCTACTAACACCGAAGTCGATTAATTTGACCTGTAAGCTGTTCTCGTTGATTAGCAGGTTTTCAAGCTTGATGTCGCTGTGGAAGACTCCCCTTTCAAAGCATATTCTTTCAGCAGTAACAACTTGATGCATCACAGCTCGTGCTCTCGACTCGTTGATTCTGCACCCATGCTGCACTAAATACTGCCGCAGATCTTTGCAAGGCGTGGGCCGCTCTATGACCAGTATGTACTCATTCGGTGTCTCATACCAGTCCAGCAGCTTTATTATTTGAGGAACGCTGGGGCCTTTGCTCACCTGAATCATCATAGCGACCTCATTTGGAAGCGATTTGCCAAATAGACCCTACAGGAGAGATAAAAGTTACACGAAAGTGAGATAATTAGAGGACGTGATGTAACTCATCTGAATTACTACAACAGAATTATGTCCTAAGTAGGTTTGAAGTCTTGTAATTTAAACAAATTCAACTGGAAATAGTTACTGAAGTTGCGGTCACATTTACAGCTGATTGTTGAAATTTTGCGGGGAAAAATTCAGTCATTTTAACAGGAATCCACACGCTCTGGAGTTTTGCGTGAGGGTGAAAAAGCTCGTTCATGTTGGTCATGTGAATTTGCCGTGCTGACCCTCAGAGAGCTGCTTGGTTTGAAAGTTAATACTCTATTGACAATGGACCTTTTTTGCCCACAAAATTTTGTTAAAGTATCCTATCGCTAATGTGACCGTGTACTCTGAGAGTAAGAAAATGAAGGGAGCAGCAGCCTACTTACAAGTCGCTCACTTTCATAGCATTCTTCCTTCGCCACATATTTGAGTGCCACCTGTTCTCCAAGGGAAACAAAAACAGAACGATTTTTTTAGTGAGAATGGGTTACAATTATCTGTGCAGAGGTCACATGATTCTAGTAATGAAACTTGATGTAACTTTTAATAAACTTAAAGAGTACCAAATACTTTTGTTAGCGAGGAAAGAAACAAACCTTTCGTGAATCAGACAATCGCGTTCCTTCATACACTTTTCCAAATCCTCCTTGACTGAGAAGTCTACCAATTTTATAGTCCTGGTAGATGTCCCCTGTAAAAAATAAAAGAAAGATTAAATGTATGTATGTATGAATATATATATATATATATATATAGAGAGAGAGAGAGAGAGAGAGAGAGAGAGAGAGGATATATGAGGTATAAACAGTATAAACCATAAAATTAAAGAACACTTTGAAGATGGACACATTATTGTGGTGTTATGGGGCCTCACACAACCAAAATCCATCCTCAGTCCACATCTTCATTAGGATAAGAAAGAAAATGTCCAGAAGAAGACATTAATGTTGGGGTATGTGGTAGTAAACTGACCTCTCTTTGCATTTGAACTTATATTGATAATTTCATCCTCAGTTTTCCAAAAAATGTCGTCCGATAGCAAAGGAGCGCTGAGGTCCCCTTCAGTAATGGATGAAACAGTTGGAAAAGTACCGTTGTTCACGTTGATGTCCTCTTGCTCTTGTCTGGGAGCATCAGCCTCCTGCACAGTGTTGAGGGTAGATACACAGCTGTGCCAGCTGTACACTGAAGTGTTGCTGTTTTCTTCAGCTTTAGGAACATCTTCATTAACTTTCTCCACAGCGCTGAAGGAGACACGCAGGCTGTACACTGAAGTGTTAGTGTCACTGCTCTCTTCAGCTTTGTTCAGTGAATGAACAACGTTGTTGTTGCTGGGAGTGTTGATGCTCTGGGTGTTGTTCTTGTGTTCATCTTCACCATCAGAGCATCTCTGAGGTGGTTTGCTGCTGCCATTTCTGCACTGAACCTGTTGGGCTTCGATGGGCGTTTTCTTGGATTTCCTAGAAAAAGCCCATCTATAAAGCCTCCCTCTCTTCTTTTCTACTCTCTCAGGGACAGGCGTTGGTGACATACAAGCAGAAGGATCTTGGACTGCAATGCAGCTGTGAGATGTGCACTGCCCCATTGCGTCAGATCACTCGCTGATGTTCTGTCACAAACTTTTATCGCAAATCGACTGAACTTTTATAGCACACAGATCAGTGAAAAACTACAAATCAAGTGATATAACACACAGACAGAGTGATATAACACAATTTGAGCGACTTTTCACCACAGATGTACTACAATACTAGTCAGATCGATTGATACAGCAGGAAACAAATGAACTAAAATTCAGCGCTCGCGGAGTTCCATATGTAGGCTTGGGCAGTGACGTCACAAGTGCTGACGCGTCGGCCGGTTGCCAAGGGATTTTTTCGAATGTTTTGGTCACGAGAATATACAGATACAAACGATAACTGCTATTGTTTACACATAAAATAAATATATTTATCAACTTTATCTTAAAACATTTCTTCTTTCAAAAGCTTCATGTCACGATTACTACAACTTCTGATGTCAAACACGGAGCTCGACGATCATAATCGACTCGAGGTTAAAAGCGTACTGTCATTCATAAACATTTCTGTTTCAATGATAATGATTCAAAAGAAATAAAATGATTTAAAAGAAATAAAGTGTCAGTAGTGATTGATACTTGACCAAAATTATAAAGAATGATGGAAAACTTCGATATTATGATGTTCTCATGAAGCTTGAAACTTCTTGCCTGAATTCAGCGACAGTTTTCATGGCCAAACTTGCATGGCGTAACGTTAATTAATCTAATTTCAACATATTTGTTGAATGGTTATTCTGATATTTATCGAAACCTTGACATTTCATCTGATCATTTGTGAGATTTATTTTATTTGTATATATAAACATGTCTGTATTAAAGTAAAAATGACTTTCGAAACACGTCTTTCGAATGGAGATAAATAAGTACTTTTTGGTGTCTTGTTCATCGTATTCATTTTCATATAAAAGCAACAGAACTTAAATTACATCCAGTTTATCAGAAACACAATTATTAATCCAGTAATTGGTCAATTATTTTGACAATTGAGTAATCTTTTTTTTTTTTTTTTCTGTGGCAATAAAAATAGACCTAAGTGAATAATACCTTTTAAAATGACTTAAAATACATACATAATAACAACAACGAGGCAATAATAATTGGTTTACATAAAGTATCAAAAGCAAGTAATGTTATGGTTTTATTGAACAACACTGTTAAAATACATAATATAATATATATATATAATAATCAACATTATGTATAATAACAAATGCCTGCAGAGGGTGCCAACGGCCTGGTCGTTGTTGTTGTTACACTGGCCAAACAACATGTAGCTAATTCAAGTGTCCACTTAATCTTTAATATTTGGCAACTTCTTTACGATAGAAATATAGTTCTTTAACAAGAACATGTGGATATCAAAACATGCAAACAAGGGAGCAAGGGTTTATACATTTAACAGCTTTTCACCTCAACAAAAACATATAGTCACGTTTTAATATTTCGTCACATCCCTAATGTTCATATTAGAGGAGAACCATATCATTTACACAAAAAAACGGCTTAAAGCTTCATCTTGTTATTACCGAATCACCAGTTAATCATGAATTATGTCAAGCACATAACTGGTTGATAACAAGTATCATTGTGCATCCCATTCACAGGTCTGACACCAACGCCTGACCCTAATCCTGTCCCAGGCCCATCAGGGATCGAGACCTTGCCTCAGTCAGGTTCAAGCAGAATCGGCCCATCGCCTGGCGATGTTCCATGTTTAAAAAAATGTTTTGATTGACAGTTAGATTCATTTACCTGCCTGAGCCATATGTGCAGAGTACATAAAGTGCAAAGTAATGTGGATTCTGATTTCAGATTACTTCATCTTATAGTAGCTGATCTGAATTGAAAAGACCCATCCACATTCTTTTTATTCTGTCTGCTCAGGCACAACAAGAATCATACTTACATTAACATGCTGTCATTTATCTTTCAGTACATTCAAAATATGATGTGCTTGGTGAGCTGGGACGGGGATCCTTCGGCTGTGTCAAAATGGGAATTCAGAAGTCTGATCACAGAAAGGTAGACCTTCCTTTCTTTTTTGTGAGTACAGTGATTGCGGATCAGTGTAGATCTGTGTCCACTGTTTTGATAAAGTTAAAAGAATTCATGTTTGTTATATACAAGGTGTTGATCTATGCTCTCCATCTTTTGAACCACAGGTCGCCATCAAATTCAGAAATAAAACTGGATATGAAGAAGATGAGTTCTTGTAAGTATAGTATATTTGGAGCACCAAATAGAACTTTAAAAGATGTATCCACAACAGTATAGATAATATATGAATACAAATAATATTAAAATAACAAGAATATGTCCTCCAGCTAACCTGCTGTTGAACACTTTTTCTCTAGCCTGGCTATCCCTACCAAATCATTTTAGAAGTGGTTCTGATGCAGCTGATGAAGGAACCTCCCAGCCCCCACGTTATACAAATACTTGAGTGGTTTGAAGACTCAGAACAGACAATTCTGTTTATGGAGTATCCTGAGCCTTGTGAACGCTGAACTCTTTCCTTAGTCGTTACGGTGGACGCCTAGGAGAGGGTGTTGTGCGGATGCTAATGGCTCAGATAGTTCAATCCGCAAATGAGTGTATCGACCATGAAGTTTACTGATTGTTTTCTTAGCGTTTTTGTACATTTTATTGACAGACTCACAAGTAGAAAAAGACTGGAAATTAAGGGCAGAGAGAGAGGAAGTAGCAAACCTCTAGTAGCCTCTAAACATATGTAATTTATGCTTTCTCCACTGAATGTGATTCACTGCTGTACTGTTGGCTTCACACTAAACATGTCTTGTTTACAGAACCAGAAGGACACCCGAGGCCTGACACCCGGATACCATTAAGCTTGGCCCTTAAACAGACTCGCTCGTCTCTGGGTTGTATTCTGAGCCAGGTGGCACATTTAGCCCTCACCAGTGTGCCCACAGGTAAGATAATGGCACTAACAACACAATGACAAGCACACAAGTCCTCTGTACAATCTCATGAAGTTTACACTAAATGCAGTCCGCTAAACGTTAATGGAGTATCGACAAACAAACAAAAAACGTGAAACACGGGATTGCCCTCAAATGTTCATCGGTGACTCTCTGATGTTACATGTTAAGAGTACAGAGGAACATAAACATATATATCATTACAGAGAAACATTCTTTATAGAGTGTTTTCTTCAATATGTTTCAGTATAAAATGTTTACATTACCTTCCATTAACTATATTTTTATAACTATGTGGCCATGACTAACCAGCTTTCTCATTAAAATTCATATAGAATGCAATGAGCTTAATGATTGGTGCAATACTGATAAAGACGTTAGCCAGCTTTTTCTCTGGGATATTTTAACACATCCATGGATAAGAAGATGGTCATCTTCAGCACAGCACAGGAGCTGTGAATCAAGCTCAGTGGATCAGACTCAGACTAAGAACTGGAGCCACAAGAGCTAGTGAGCATTTAGAAACCAGAGACAGACAAAGTTGACAGCACAGGATGATACCAGTTTACAATCTATGAGAAGAAGAAATCTGGAGCATATTTTAAAACATTTTTTTGTTTATTTATTTATGAAGCACAATTGAAACAACGTAATGTTGACCAATGTGCTGTACAATCACACAATAAAATAAAATGACACAAATAAAATTAACTTTCAGACAAACAATGACTTACGAACATCTGCTAAGAGCCTCTTGCTAACCAAACGCTAAATCCAGTAAATGTAATTTCAGGTTTAGTTTAAAATAACCTAGAGAAGGAGCCAGTCTAAGATGTAGAGGTAGATTATTCCAGCGCTTTGGAGCTGCCACTGCAAATGCCCGGTCACCACTCAATTTCAGTCACTCAATTTCGGTCCCTGGAATGTCTAGGATCATCTGATTTGTCAATCTCATGTTAATCTTGAGTACCTATATAGTAGTATAGCAGTCTTTAGTTTTATCAGATTTATAAAAGATACTCTGTACCGAGTCTTTTTGAAAACAGCTGAGCTCCTGGAGGAGTGATGTGGGCAAAGCTAAAGAGTGACGAGTGCACGCAGCTTTTGTGTAGCAATTGTCTGCAAGCTATCAGTTGTCAGCTAAACAGGGATCTTTACTGCTGTGACCACTCCATCTTTCAGTTTCAAATGATCTGTAAATCCAGCGTTGAACTGGACCTTGTTTATAAAACAAAAATCCTGAGGGCTCGAGCAGCCACGGGAAAACACAAGATATTCTCCATTCATTTTAACCAATAAAAAATTGATTGCAACTTTCAGATACGAATTTATCCTTATTTTGATAGTTAATTTAAGGCGGTTCTATGGTTATTTTAATGACAAATATCGAGAGCGCATCAATGTAATGCGTGAGCACAAATCTCTCAGCTCCACTTAACGCTGATTCTTCAGGAAGCAAGGTTATCTTTCCCTCACAACCAAAAACACACTTCTTTGATGACATTGTTGATTTCATGGTCTAAAAACAAAGTGATAAATCTTTCTCGAGCAAGTCTGTAAAGCCAAACGAAGCACGTTGATGGGCGTGCTCTTGTTCGCCCGCTCTGGTCGATGTGTGCGCGCGCTCTTCCTGAAGAAGTTTCTGTACAAGGAATTCCACCCTTTATTATGTAATACAGGGCCATACTCTAAAAAAACTTTCCGAAACATGTAGGAAATCTGAAGGAGTGTATTTGGCACAGAAATACTCCATCATACATCCAACTCGTTTTTTGAAACTTTGGCCATGTTTAGCATGAGAATGCAACTCTTTAACAGTGTAAATAAGTCAGAATACATGAAATAGCATTAGACCCCCCCTTGCAGAAATAACACGAAAGAGAAGCGCACACACAGAATGCCATATCGCAGACAGCGCACAAATAGACCACTGAATTGAGTCTTCTTTTACTTATTTTTGTGCGTCAATAGATAAAGGTCTATGATTTTGCATAAAAGGACTTCATCTTGCTAGAGTTTATTGCTATTTCTAAATCATGTTGCTTTCTACTGGGTGTCTGTTAGGTCACAACACTGCAGTAGAGAGCACTATGAATTGTTCTTCACGCACTCAGTAACTGTTAAGGGAAAGCGCAGTGCACGCTGTGTGCTGTGTGAATGTTGCTTCAAGTGCATCATTCAATATCAACCCTGGCAAAATGTGGTGGGATATGGGATGCAAATTACGCTTGTCACATGACTACTCATCTACAAGAACTCTGCGTTCAGTCAAAGACTATAGAATAACACAAGACGCGTCACTCGTATTATTTTGAATGGGAGAAAGTGCAACGTGCAATATGTCGGAATAAGTCCCACCTTCTAAATAAGAGCCAATCGCCGATTATTAAAGTCATCGCGTCACTGCAGTGGCTGTTAGAAGCTCCGGTTCCTATAGAAACAGTCAGACGCGCGCCTCCGAAACGAGGCACAAGAGACGCGCATTTAGGACTGCGCATGCGCATTAGCTTGATCCAGCCTGAAAAATACAATTTTTTTGTCATGATTCGAGCGTTTAGAAACAAATTATGAAACAGTTGTTGTCAGATTTCATTGGTGATTTCAAATATGAAATTTAATCGAAAGCTTGGCAAACAGCTTTGGAGAATTTGATGTTTCCCCATTCAAAGAGATAGGAGCTGCACTTGAATTCCCGAGAGGCGTTTCAAAGATGGCCGCCGAGTGAAATGACTTGTCTTAAAGGGACTCAGTCGCTTGTAAAGTGTTCCATATGTCGTCGTCAATTTCTAGATCCTCTGATGCACTTTTTGCCACTAGCAGATCCTTTATGTCATCTAATTCAGATAACAGAGCATCACCAAACAAAACATTCCCTTCTACTTCATCTGCAAAAGAAAGCAGTGCGTTTTTAACTTGATCCAGTCCCCAGTCTATAATCAAGTCCTACAGCCATATTCATTTCCAGCCTTTCAGTTCACCTTGCCAGACTTAAGGGTGCAATATGTAAGAATTTTGCAGTAAAATATCCAAAAACCACTAGGCCAGTGTTATATATTTTGTTCACTTGAGTACTAACAATATCCCAAATGTTTCCTACTATTTGTAAATCTTGAGAAAACTGCAATTTTAACCAAGGCTCTGGGACGTGTGAGGAGTCGCCTGTCAGTTGCGTCATACCCGCGTTATCCTCAGTTTCCGGTTTTATTTTGTAGAAACCATGGAAACACCAAAGACGCTTTAATATAGTACATGTTTTAATAGACAAGGGAACAACTGTTTTGATATATTTATAGACAGAAAACTAATTGTTGTTATATAGCTCAACACGTTTAGTCTTATTGTTTAAATCTAATTTTCTTGATTTTTTGCGAGTACCATGATTTACCATGCCTCAGAGAAAAACACTATTTTGTGAAGTAGCTAACATAGCATAATCAGATGCAGCTTTATTTTTAGTAACAGTAATACAGAATTTTCTCCATCATACAATACGTTTTAAAATTAATTGCATGCCATTTATCAACACAAGCCATCCAGCATTTAATATGATATTCTAAAATCGATCTAGCTCACTGCAGTGTGTCTCAAACAAGTGTCTCACAGCAGCCGCCGAGCGAACGCACAGAGTTATACATCATTTTCAACACTCTCAAATATATCTAATATGATAAACAGAGCTACGTTACCTCATACTCATGACTGGAAAAGTGGAAGCGGCGCCAGCGTCTGCGGCATAATAAAAGTTTCGCTGCTCGTGACGCGTGTGTTGCGCAATCGCTCCAGCGGCCTCGTTCAGCTCCCACAACACTCGGTCTTGCTCTGCTTCATACTACAGTAACGTTAATAATCACATCCATGAACGTGATTTCTGCCCGAGTCCTATCCCGATTCTTTTTCACCGGCTGTGAGGTGAAGACCACATGTCCCAAGATTCCGCGCTCAAACTTGGCGTCATCAAGCTACGCCTAAGTTTTGAATAGGCTTCTAGCGACCTCTAGCGGACAGAAAATTTTACATATTGCACCTTTAAGTAATTCATCCAACAAGATTAGCCAATTAGCGCCAAGCACCACCCACTGTCTGTTGATTGACATTTGTGAGATGTCCTCTCATTATTATGAAAAGAATCTTTGGGAAAATCGTGCTTTGAAAATACATGATTCATCAAATAGTCGTCAGTCGTAAACGCAGCATATTATTATGAAAAACAGCTTTTTGAAAAAGCACATTTAATTATGAAAAAAATAGATATCTAAACAGTAATCTTGTGTGAAAGAGGATATTGTGAAATATATTAAACAATAAATGTTGTGTTTTAATGGAAGTTTACAAAATAAATAGATTTATTTATAGATTTATTTAATCAATAATTAAATTAATTACTTATTTATTTCAGAATAAACTGGTACATTTAATTGTTGTTTTATTAAATTCATTATTTATTTAATTATTTCATTTTGAGTAATTTGGTCCTCCATATGGATGAAGGCCAGTATTGCTGATACCAATAGTGCTACTGATATCTCTAATAAATGTATTTTTTCCTCAATGTTAGCCATTAATTATAATAGCCATTACAGTATAATTGAAATCCATTATTTGTAACATTTATAGGCTTTAATAATGTATAACAACTTTTAATTTTAGTGAACATAAATCTTCACATAAACTATAAATTGAATATAGATTAATCCTTATTCAAGTTACAATGGTTAATCAGTGAAGAGCAGTGACTAACGGTGACTATGCAACTCTCTCCTTTTGTGTTCCACAAAATAAAGACAAATGAGTGAGTAGATGATTTATAAAGAAATCTTACCCTTGAAAATAGAGGACAGAGGAATATAGCAGATTAATTGGTTTTCTGTTGCAATTCAAATTTAAGTTCTTTGCTCTTGTAATATCAGGGATGCAAATTCATTAGGGGTGAAAAAAGTAACAAAGATGTAACCCACAATTTAAATTTTCTCACCCCACATTATACACAACACCATAAAACGAGTTTGGATCCACATTTAATTTCATATATTTTGTTTGTTTTAATATTTCAAATAATTTATAATACAGAATAAATAAATATGACCTGAATTAGCATGAGATCTTCAGGTATCCAGGTTGATACCTGGATTTCAATAACATTTAAATGTTGCAGGCCAATTATGCAACTCTTCAGGGCAAAATGAATGAAATGAAAGCGCATAGTTATAAGTTTTGAAACATCTCACAATGTCATGCAGTATGAGGTACTGATGTCATAATACAATACATATTTTCCTATATAGTTTTCAGTAGAGTGCTTTACATTTATTACATCATTCTTAGAGCTGAATCATCTGTTTCCGCTGCTAGAGAAAGCAAGATAGCTTTTGGACTATTCTCAAACAGGGCAGCTCTGTTCTGTGTCTGCCCCTTCTTTACCCAGTGTCCGTAAATCTTGAACGCACAGGCATCGATGAGCTTGCGAATAGGTTTTACTGCATAGGGGTCACTCTTGATCACTTCTTTGGTAACTGGCTTGGCACGTCGATAATTGCAGTAAATGCGCATCGTTGCCAGAACTGTCATGCAGATTACCTGAAAAACACAAGTGACTGAAATTAACCTGCATGGATTTCCAAGGGGATTGTTTGCCTTCTTAAGGGCAAACCATATTTTGTCAAATTCTTACATTTAATCAATCAATTAGAAAATTAAGACAGCTGTTACCAATCAAATGAAATCAGTATCAACAAAATCCATCTTTGCACTGCAGAGGCATGTATTTACACAGACAAATGCATAAGTAATGTTATGAGATTAATGATTTATGAATATAGAAACATGAAATGATTGGGGGAAAACAAAATTATAGTCTACTTTTAAAAACTAAAACCACCATTAGGGAGTTATTGAATTATTCAATCAGCCATTTTGTTCATAATGGCTGATTCATTCAGGAATGATCCAAGTGACTATGGCTGCATCCTTAATTGCATACTATCCTATATAGTAGGCAAAAACAGTATGTGACAAAAAAAGCATGTCCAAATTCACAGTACTCATAAAAGAGTAGGCAAAAAGTCCCAGGAATGCCTACTACTTCTGACGAGATTCTGAAGTGTGCATATGATTGACACTTTACTATTCCATGAGGCCACGGGAGAGGATTTGTGAATGGCAGCGAAGTGATGCAACTGACGCCGCAGATCACATGATAATGACAACATGGCAAATGTTGTTCATACTATACAGAACATACTTTTTAGTGCTCGCAAAGTAATTCCTTATTCAAAATAAGTCAAGAGACTTTTGAGAGAGTTTGCGATTTCGGACGCAGCCTGTCTTTATCAGTGAGTGCATTTACATGCACCCTCATAATGAAATTATAATTTTAGCAATATTGGGATTAAACTTTACCTCATGTAAACGCAATACTTTGATTAAACGAATGTGATTAAGGTCATAATCGTAGTAACCGTAATCACATTATGGGTGGTGTATGCCGTTTTTAAACACAATAAACATGCATGCAAACACCTTAATCGCATTATTACCACTCTGACCAAAGTGCCCATGTGCTCAGACGTACACGGATGCCGTGTGTTGTTCACACAACTTTGTGAATGAACTCCGCAACATTATTCTGAAGTTTTTTCTCCTCCAATATGTAAACTCTGTCAGCACAACTCCCTGTGCAGTCTCTGCTCTGGATCTTCATCCGAACGGTGCAAAGAACGCAACGGCAGCGTAGGCAATAACCATACTTATTAGCAAATAATCAGAGTAATAAAAACTGCATGTGAACTGGAGTGAAGTGTTCTGCTCATGTCATGTAAACATCTTACTGTGATTAAGACCTTACTCTGATTATGAGAAATAATTGCATTATTGGTGTACATATAAACCAAGTCATTGGGTCACTGAATTGTTCACTCAACCGATTTGTTCAGAAACGCAGCGATTTGTTCATTCATTAATGAAACACCACTGCATGTTGCTCGGACATGAACAACAGTTCTCCTCTGGTTTGTTTATAACTATTTTCAGTGGTGAAACAGAGCAAAAACAGACAATATTGAGTTTAAATGTAATTCACTAAACGTTAACTTCTTGTTTATTGAACTGTTGTATAAAATCAATATTATATTTGCAATTGTTCTGATATTCGAGAAAAATTATGTGAGATATACCATATGTTATAAATAGCTTTAGTCAACCCTGATATATTTATTTATATATATATAATTTATTATATTTTAATTCATCATTCATTATTGTCATTTTTTTGTTTTACTAATGTGACTGTCGAATAATAATGTGAAGTGTTTTCCTACAAATATGCAAGATAAGTCAACAATTAGAATAATTAAATCAATTATTACAGAGCCCACCTTGAACTTCCTGTACGGACTGAAATGTCGCACCTCTGCGACCACATACTGCTGGAAGAAAGGGTGGTTTAAGGCATCTGTGGCAGTGTAACGTGTCTCGGGATTCACCACCAACAACCTGGAGATCTGAAAGTTTAAACAGCCACAGGTTAGTAGATCTGTTGTAGGCTTGTATTCGTTGGCTGGTAAGCTAAACAAGTGCGTTCCACTATTTTGAATATTCCCAGGTCTGCACCAGACGCACCAGGTCTTTGACAGTGTCTGAACGGTCGTCCCACTCCGGAGAGGTGAACTCGTAACTTCCTGCTAGGATCATGCGCAGCATTAGCATCTGCTTCCTGTGCCAGAAGGGAGGGGAACCTGCAAGAAGGGTGTACATGATCACCCCTGCACTCCAGCTGAAAAAGACAAGAAACGGTGTGTGATTTTTCTCGATTCAGTCCAACCTAAAAGTATAATGTAAATTGGTTTTATTACCTTGTCATTGGCCATGCTGTGAAAAGCATATATGAAGGTCTACTCACAGATCAACGGCGGTCCCATAACCTTGGTGGTGAGGATCCATAGAGCACTCGATAATCTCTGGGGCTAGATATCCTGGCGTTCCACATACCTCTATGAGTGACGACACAAGATCAAAGGAAGCTCTAATGAAACACGTGTGTGCCTGTTATCTAATACTGCATGCATTATGTATGTACAGTTTTCGGTTTAACATCATGTTAGGTTCTTATTTCACCCAAAAATAAAATAAAATAGAATAAGAAGTTTTATTTTATTCTCATTAGTGTAATAGATTAATGAAAAAACACACACAATGCTTTTTTTTTTTTTTTTAATCAGAATAAATGCAGGTAGTAAAAATATAAAGAATTTCAAAATGTATAAAAAATTATTTAAATAATAAATTTTATATTATTATAATTTAATCTAATGACAAATAATAAATAAATTATTACTTTATATATTTTTAGATATTTTATGACAGGATTTTATATATATATATTAGAATATACAGTGCATGCATAATTATTATGCAAGTTGATTTTCTAATCATATTTTTTTTCCAAGAACATTTTACCAATTCCAAACCTCATCAATCTTAATAACTACTATTAACTATATATTTAATCATTTATTAGTGATATAGAATTGTTCATGAAGGCTGGAAGTGAAAAAAAACTTATGCACATATTCAGGTGTGCATAATTATTAAGCAGGTTTTCTTTTACAGGCAAAATGAGCCAAAAAAAAAAAAAGAGATTTAACTTTCCTATTGAGAATGGGCTACAAATTTCGATCTAAAGTATCCAGATAGAAATTTCTTGCCCATTCTCAATGGGAAAGTGCCCAAGCAACATCGCTTGGCAACACTGCTCAAAAAGTTGCCCTGTGTATCATCACCTTTAGTCATGTATGAAACACACATTTATGTAATTGATGGGTCATTCTTATAGCAGAGGCAACTACTCTGTTCCTGGTTAAAGGTCAGAGGCCACACCAAATAGCAAACAGCTCCTCCAGTTCCACTAACATGTTAAACTCTCATATAAGGATAGTATGAAACCCGAATCCAAGAGCTGCACAAACCTGACAACTACTGACCAGAAAATGCAGTGGCGTCTCTCTCTCTCTCTCTCTGTCTCTCTATAGACAAATGGGCAGCTAGCCAAAGGGGGCAAATCTGACGTTTCATCACATATAGATCATGATATGATATTTGCAGATGCCTCAAAACATGCCCTGACATGATTACTGTTCAATTAAATTCATGTGGCTGTGATCAGTGTTGGGTGTAATTCATTACTAAGTAATTAATTACTGTAATTTAATTTCCCTTAAAAAAGTAAAGTAAGGGATTACTCTTAGGGTACATTTATACGACAACGCTGTACTAAAAACAGAAAAGTTTTTTCTTTGTACAGATGACAACTTTATCAAAACTATCCCCATTCACACAGATCCATGCAAACGACTAAAATCACGGTATTTCACCTGCCAGACAAGTAGTTGGTGATGTCACTTTGTAAAGAAAGATTATCGGTAACACTTTCTATGAAGACCATGCTTATAATGAATTATAGCTCCATTTATACTTATTTATAAGCAAGTATTACTATTCTATAAACATATTTATAAAGACTTATTAAGACCTATACCACATTATAAGAACAGTTATAGTTACATTTATATTATTTTTATATACTTATAAGTCATGCATTTTCCCTTTCAATGCATGTTCATAATTCATTATACACTGATTTATAAGTATTAATTAGTCAGTCGTATGGTTCCATGAATGTATTTATAAAGATGCAGCTTGCATTGCTATAATGTTATATTATAGTTACAATGACTTTTTATTCAGATTTATTTGTCAAATTAGTGAATATATTGTTATAAATAGCTGTGTTGTGTTCTTATAAATATTTATTGTGAGTAATAATAGTTACTAATCTTTATAAATGCATCATTGTTGGCTTTAAGTAAAGTGAAAACATAGGATGCAATTTCAAATGTTAAGAAATCACGAATATGTGCTCATTTTACATTTTAAGTTGCTTACTTGTAAATGTAACTAATAAACAACAATTCGGAATGGATCTGAACACCAAAAAATATTTACATTTATATTAATATTTACAATCTCCATAGTTACATTTCAAGGCTTCGGTCACTTTTGACCACAAAGGAGCCAAGTGTGACCCCTAAACAAAGAGGACCAGAGGACAACAGTGGATTTAACATCAAAATTTAACGTCTAATGTTAAAATGCATGTTTTTAATGTAATCTTCTCCCTTTAAATACTTTGGTCAGTTCAAGAATAATTTATGCAATTTTATATTATTTATTTGAAAGAATTAAAAGAGAAGTTTCATGTCTATCCTTGTATTGTTCAACTGGTCGAGGTTGATATGGGATTTAGAAAGTAATTAGTAACAGGTAATGCAGATAGTACTTTTTAGAGAGAGTAATTAGTACACTAATCTAATTACACTGTTGAAGATTTAATTAGTAGCTAGTAATTAATTACGTTTTTTTTATAATAACTTACCGAACACTGCCTGTGATCAATACATTGATGATATGTGCCTATGCTCCACAACCAGATACACTTTTATTAACTTGCAAATCCAACCAAAATATAAACATTTAATTGAGCTCCCTGACATTTGCAAATCCTGTATCCCAATTGGGACATCAACAACAAAAAGTAAACTTTAGTTTTTTCAAATTTTATAGAAAAATGTATCTTTTTATAACAGACAAACAAGTGTTGTTTTTGGCCTCTTTTGAGGTTCTTTGAGACATTGTGTGCAGATGTAGCTAACATGAGTGTGCATCTTAAAAATATAGTTTTTTACATGTTGCATCAATATTATACACAGGGTTCCCGCGGATCCTTAAAAAGTCTTATTTTTACTTATGAGAGGTCTTAAATTTTAGATGACAATTTGACTTAGAGATATCTAAATCATTTACCAAATTAAAACAATCTAATTAGCGTACATATTATTTTTATTTTATTTTCCTTTGTGGATTTGCTTGTTCACGTGACAATTTGCGGCCCTCGTGGCATTTACGACAGCGTATAACGTAGGCTACTGTCTCCTGCACGCAAAAGGAAGAGAAAGCAGAAGAAAATGTTTTTCTTCATTTTGCCAACAAAATTTCAAAATGAAGAACAGCAGAATCCGCATTTTGAACGAATCAGTTTTATTAATGATTCAATGAATCGTTCCTGAAGGAATCAGTCGTTTAAACAAATCGGTTGAATGAATGACTCACTAATTAAGAGTGACTTGCTTTCATATTTAAAGTACATTTTAACTAAAAATTTAAAATTAGAAATAATTTCATATTTAAATATTGAATTAAATTTTATTTTATTTATGTAGACAAACTGTAAATGCTGTGTAAATATATTAATGGCACTTCTCATGCCGCTTCTGTCACCTCTGCATTGCAAAGATGGATTTTGTTGATAATGATTTCATTTGATTAGTAATAACAGCCCTATACTGTGCTATTATTCTAATTGAATTTAAATAAAATGTCATTATTTAGGTAAAAATGCCCCTGGAAATCAATTTAAGATGGCAAATATTGCTTTTGAAATTACTTTAAAAATATCTAGATAATTTTTTTTGTCAATATTGCACACCCCTAATGTATAGTATTAATTTTTAGTATTAATTAATTTTAGTCTTAAAAAGCCTTAAATTTGACTTTAAAAAATGTGCAGCAACCCTGCATACATTATATCGTTAGTCATTTGATGGATGCATAGATTCATATCGACGTGTCATTACATTCCGATACTATCTCTATGTATCATCATCATCATCTAGTTAGAGGAAGAAGTGATTTACCGTGGAGTTTTTGTCCTGGTGTAATCTGCACAGCAAAGCCAAAATCAGTGAGTTTGATGCTCATATTGTCATCCAGAAGGATGTTCTCTGGCTTTAGATCTCTGTGCACAATGTTCTGAGAGTGAAGGAACTGAACCACCTCGAACAGGGAGCGCATGATCTTCCTGCAAAAATGAAAACAGACAAGACAAAAAACAAGACCTTATATATGAGTACAGTGGTTCAATATTAATATTATAAAGCGACGAGAATATTTTTGGTGCGCCAAAAAAAAACAAAATAACGACTTATTTAGTGATGGCCGATTTCAAAATACTGCTTCAGGAAGATTCGGAGCATTATGATTAAGCGTGTCGAATCATGATTCGGATCGCGTGTCAAACCGCCAAACTGCAAATCACGTGACTTAGGCGCTCCGAACTGCGCATTCGACACGCTGATTCATTACGCTCCGAAGCTTCCTGAAGCAATGTTTTGAAATCGGCCATCACTAAATAATTCGTTATTTTTTTTTTTTTTGGCGCACCAAAAATATTCTCGTCACTTTATAATATTAATATTGAACCACTGTACTCACATGAACTGATTTAAATATGTTTTTAGTACCTTTATGGATCTTGAGAGAGGAAATGTCATTGCTCCCTATGTAGGCCTCACGGAGCCATCGGATTTAAACAAAAATATCTCAATTTGTGTTCCGAAGATTAACAAAGGTCTTACGGGTCTGGAACGGCATGAGCGTGAGTAATAAATGACAGAATTTTCATTTTTGGGTGAACTAACCCTTTAAAGTAATGAGATTTGAGGAGGCAATGTGACAAAGTTGTCATAAAAAATAATGTCACAATGCCAAACAATCGTAACGATCATAAATTTGGCCTCGTTTTTTTTTATTTTGTGATGAGATATGACCTGCACATGTTCTTGACAGGTTTCATGTGTCATTATAAATTATACTAACCTTGTCTCTTTTTCACTGAGCGTAACCTTCTCAGTTAGATAATCGAAAAGCTCTCCTTTCTTCATCCTGTGAGAACAATATTTATTATGCATTTTGCTACTTTTCAAATAGCATCATAAATAAGTTAAAGCTGTTTTATTAATTAAAAAATTGTGTAGTGTTTGAACTTTTATCATGTGTATATATATATAATTTTATATAGCATAATATATATATATACTGTATATAAAAAGTATGAAATCAATACTTACAAGTCAAACACCAAGAAGAAGAAAGCTTTAGTTTCAAAGGAATCCTTCAACTGAACTGGAGAAGCGAGAAACAATGTGTTCAAATCATACGAGACTCTCTACAGATACAGTGGTGGTCATAATTATTGGCACCCTTGGTAAATATGATCAAAGATGACTATAAAAATAAATCTGCATTGTTTATGCTTTTGATCTTTAATTCATAAAATTAGCAAAAATCTAACCTTTCATTGAAGGAAAAGAATTAAAGGTGGGGGGAAAATCACATTATGAAATAAATGTTTTTCTCCAAAACACGTTGGCCACAATTATTGGCACCCTAGAATTTTAGAGTAAAATATCTCTGAAGTATATTCCCATTCATATTTACATTTTTTTAGCACACCAGGGTGATCATGAACATAAAATTGTCCAGCCATGACTTCCTGTTCCACAGGAGTATAAACATGAGGAAACAGAAAGGCCAAATTCCCTTAATCATTCATCACAATGAGAAAAACCAAAGAATATAGTTCTGATGTGCAGCAAAAGATTGTTGAGCTTCACAAAATAGAAATTGGCTGTAAGAAAATAGCTAAAGCATTGAAAATATCCATTTCCACCATTAGGGCAATAATTAAGAAGTTCCAATCAACTAAAGATGTTACAAATCTGCCTGGAAGAGGACGTGTGTCTAAATTGTCCTAATGTGCGGTGAGGAGGAGAGTTTGAGTGGCCAAAGACTCTCCAAGGATCACAGCTGGAGAATTGCAGAGATTAGTTGAGTCTTGAGTCTCAGAAAGCCTAAAAAAAATGATCAAACAGCACCTACGTCCCCACAAGTTGTTCAGGAGGGTTTCAAGAAAAATCCTCTGCGCTCATCCAGAAACAATCTCCAGCATATTCAGTTGTTAGACACGACTGGAACTTCAAACGGGACCGGCTTCTATGGTCAGATGAAACTAAAAAAAGAGCTTTTTGGCAGCAAACCCACCAGATGGGTTTGGTGCACACAGGGATAAAAAGTACCCCATGCCCACAGTTAAATATAGTGCTGGATCTTTATTGTTGAGGGCCTATTTTTCTGCTGGAGGTCCTAGACATCTTGTTCAGATACATGGTGTCATGGATTCTATCAAATACCAACAGATAAAAAATCAAAACCTGACCGCTTCTGCTAGAAATCCAATAATGGCCCGTGGTTGGATCTTCCATCAGGACAATGATCCAAAACAAACATCAAAATCAACACAGAAATGTGTCACTGAGCACAAAATTAAGCTTCTGCCATGGCCGTCCCAGTCCCCTGACCTGAACCCTAAAGAAAATGAGTGGAGTGAACTGAAGAGCCAACATGGAGCTGGGAATCTGAAGGATCTGTAGAGATTCTGTATGAAGGAATGGTCTCTGATCTCTTGTCAGGTGTTCTACAAACTCATCAGGCATTATAGAAGAAGAATCAGAGCTGTTATCTTGGCAAAAGGAGGTTGCAAAAAGTATTGAATAAAAGGGTGCCAATAATTGTGGCCAACGTGTTTTGGAGAAAAACGTTTATTTCATAAGTGATTTTCCCCCCACTTTCAATTCTTTTCCTTCAATGAAAGGTTAGATTTTTGCTAATTTTATGAATTAATGATCAAAAGGATAAACAATGCAGATTTATTTTTATAGTCATCTTTGATCATATTTACCAAGGGTGTCAATAATTACGACCACCACTGTATAAATACACTTGATCTCAACAAGATGCTGGTGATCTCTTTAAAGCTGCGACTATTCCATCACCCCGGACACTTACTGATGTTTTCTTGCCCGCACACCTTCTTGAGGATGTCAATCTCCTTTGTTGTGGCATTTCTGATCTCCTCGATCTCCTCAGGACTCATCTTATCTGATGGTGTGATGTCAATGATTTTGACAGCATATTCCTGAGTGGTGCGCTTATGGATGCAGCGTCGAACCACACTGCTTACCCCTCTGCAACACAAACACAATCAAATATGAGAAATACTACAGACTTCAAAAGAAAATTCTACATTGTAGAGTATATAACACATTGTCCAATAAAGTGCCATGAAAAATCAATTGTACACAATCTTTGCTGAAAACCTGTTGTACATGATCTACTACATGCCTTCTGTCATCTGACTGATAGTTTATCGTTTGTTAGCAAGTAAAAGGCCTTTTAGTATAATTGTAAAAACGTCCATCTTCAGATCGTGGTTCATGTTTCTTTTTGCTGTGAAATATTAATGGAAATAAAGTGACGTTTGTATTATTGGTAATATTTCAAGATATACACCGATCAGGCATAACATAATGAGCACTGACAGGTGAAGTGAATAACACTGATTATCTCTTCATCACGGCACCTGTTAGTGGGTGGGATATATTAGGCAGCAAGTGAACATTTTGTCCTCAAAGTTGATCTGTTAGAAGCAGGAAAAATGGGCAAGCGTAAGGATTTGAGCGAGTTTGACAAGGACCAAATTGTGATGGCTAGACGACTGGGTCAGAGCATCTCCAAAACTGCAGCTCTTGTGGGGTGTTCCCGGTCTGCAGTGGTCAGTATCTATCAAAAGTGGTCCAAGGAAGGAACAGGGGTGAACCGGCGACAGGGTCATGGGCGGCCAAGGCTAAATGGTGCACGTGGGAAGCGAAGGCTGGCCCGTGTATTCCGATCCAACAGACGAGCTACTGTAGCTCAAATTGCTCAAGAAGTTAATGCTGTTTACATGTCTTTAATTCAAGAAGTGTTAGATATCTTAATGTCATTTTATATTCTTGTTCTTAAGAAACTTTTTAATCTTCATTTTTTTAAGGCCCTATATGGTTCAATCTCACAGATATTGGGATGTCAATGTGGTAACGTGTAGTTATGATACTGCGTATTTGAACCCTTGGTAGCTTCAGAAGCTGTTAAAAATCTTCTTCCAAATATCCCTAAAACTGATTGAAATATAGATTCTATAAATACACTTTTGAGAGCAAGTTAATGTGCCTCAACTTAACCTGAACCATTTTCAGTGGATTTTTGGTATTTGGAGAGTTATGTTTTATGCAGTTCTTTTGATAGAGGTAAACAAGATACATTTCTAGTTTAAACATTATTTGTTCTTCAGACATTCCTCTTTAAATGCAGTAAGTATCAGCTGTGTGCAAAGTTACCCACATTTGGTTTTCGATCACTGAAAATGTGTAAAATTCAACAATTTAAACATGGAGCTGCTTTGAGATCCCCAGATCTATGGGACTGAACTATACAGGGCCTTGAAAATTAAGATTTCAAAAGGAAAGTTTATTAAGAACGAAAATCTAGAAGGATATTAAGATATCTTGAATAATCTTTTAGAGTAACAGGCATGCAAACTTTGGAAAATGAATATTTATGGCACTCAGGCAGGTATGTTCTACACAATTGAGTTGATAGAAAAACACAAGATTCATTTCTAGTTTCAACATTATTTGTTCTTCAGATATTCCTCTTTAAAAGAAAAAAAGTATCAGCTGTATGCAAAGTGACCCACATTTGGTTTTCGACCACTGAAAATGTGTACAATTTACTCTTGGATCCCCATATCTCTGGGATTGAACCATCAAGGGCCTTTAAAATGAAGATACCAAAAGGAAAGTTTGAGAACCAGAATCTAAAAGGATATTAAGATATCTTTAATATTTCTTGAGTTACAGGCATGTAAACTTGAGGAAAAACCACAAGAAGTGCTTTTTGCCATTTTTGAACTGTCATTGTTGGCATATAATGAAACAAAGATTGCTAAAGTCAACAGATTTACTAATTGACCTACCAATCTCTGTGTAAAAATAAAATAATGATGCTCCATCTTTCTAAAGTCATTTTTACACCCCTCTAATTTGACTCCAAATCTCAGGTGAAAATGGTCATTTTGACCCCCCCTCTACAAAATAGTGGATTACTCAGTAAATATACATCTGTGATGTTTAATATTTTGGCTTTCATCAGTATTTATGTTTGTCTATCTACAGAAAAAATATTAACAAAATTAAAAATTTGAGCTGAGGAAATTTACGAAATTTGGTTGATTTGACACGGAATGACCCTATTGTTTTCTTTTGTTTGTTATTTTTTGTTTTCTTGGTTAATAAGCTCCAGTGATTATTCTAGCTCCCTTGCTTAGTTTCTTTAGTCATATTATCATTAGTAGTTTTATCGTTAGCTATTGTTCTTATCTTTTTTTGTCTTGTATTGTGTATTGTGGGTTTTATGTTGGTTCCTGCCCTGCTTCCTGTATCCTCCCTGGCCGCAGATTCTCTATGCCTGGCAGCTAGACCGGTGCCGCTTCAGTTACGGCTCCATGTTTCACAGCTCTGGTTCCTTGAGCCGCTGCCTGATCTCCAGTATTGTCACTCCATCTGGTGCTGCCTCACCTCTTCAGTTCTCCAGCCTAACATCACCCAGGTCTGATCTCAGCGTCACCCTTACCTACCTCCTCTCCTGTCGTGTGCCCTGTCCTGCTGTTTGTATTGTCTTCATGCCTCACCTTCCTCCTTGTTCCCAGTCTATTGTTGTCAATAAATATCACCCCTTGCTCATTCTGCGTCAGGGTCCTCTCTCTAGTAGATTGCGTGACAGAATCTTCAGTTTTAAAAAACATGCCCAAGATGGTGCGCTACAAATTTCATGTCCCTCTAGTTCTATTGCTGTTCATTAAATTACTGAGATGATTTTCATGTGAATCTAACAATAAGACATAGATATAAAAAAGTAAACAAATCGCATTCTTATTAACATCAAGTGAAAATAATAATGGTTTATTATGTAAATGGGGGTGAATATGACCGGGACATTTTTCCATCTTCACTAAAATATGTGTACAATATGACAGTACCTTCCAAGGATCTCCTTTGGATCATACTTCTGATAGAAGTCCTGCGCTCCAGCCCAGTCAGGGATTTCATCATCTTTGGCCATTATTATAACCTCACCTGTAAGAAAACTGGGTTATTACAAACCTACAGCACACCAACTAGTACATGTTAACATTTGTTAAAGTCAGGATAAATAATAATACAAATAAAACTATAGGTATAGTGATCAGAGAGTAATAACAAGGTACTTTGAAATATACAATTGTAAATGATTACCATATTCCAATACTAGGCTATTGTATTTACATGGTAATACCATGGCACAAAAACAACCTATTACATTACATGGTACTTTTCTGTTCTGCAATAGTGGTTTGTTTTCTGCAGTAATACCATGTTGTTGTTTTTCTACACCATGGCAATACCATTTCTGACAAGTGCCGTGCCATGTAAATACCATGGTATATTTAAGTGTACAGTGGTCACCCGGCTACTTTTAGTACGGTTCAAAAACCGCATGTTTTGTGTCTGCTGCTTTATTTTCCGTGTTACTGTAGTTTTTGACATTCAACCTATTGATTTATAATGAGCTGGTTGGATCTTCGGTCATGAACTCGCGATGTTTACAGTCGCGCCTGCAGCAGCGGCTCCGCATCAATCTGAGCTGCAGCATCATGGACGGCGGCATGACGGAAACCTGCTTAGCGGATTACAAGCACGAATTCACAACGTCTACATTCCCCATACCTGTTAGAGTATTATTCCCTTTGTTTAACAGTGTTCTTCTCCTTCAGCTCGTGCAGGCAGCGGTCAGTCCATGTTCCAGTCTTCCCTAACGAATATCCCGGTAGAGATATGACGGCTCTGCTGCCTTCAACAACACAGCGCCGAAAGGGCAACTGTGAATGTCAAGATCCAAAAATAAAAGCCGTATTAAAGACAGGACAGTCCCATATCGCATTACCACTTATGGGTATACACTCCATATTAATAAGAAACCAGTTCACAGTTCATCATTTCTGTATCAATTAATTAGAATGTAATGCGTAAAAGAGAAATAATCCATTTATTTCTGATTTTTTTTTTTTTTTTTTTTTTTATTATTTACTACCATATATATAAGATGATTTGATATATATTACACATATTATTGAAGCTGAGGAGATGAATTTAGCATCTGGTAAATGCATACATTTCTGGATATTTAAATTAAGCATATGGTTATGCTATAGCCTACATTTGAATGGATATTGTGAATTAACGTGCATTACGTAATCAGATTACTTTTTGATCTAACGACTAAAGTAACGCATTTATAAATGTACACAGTGTTACTTGCACATTACTTTACAGTTTAATCTATATGCTTAAACATATTTTAACCCTTTCATGCATGAATTATAATAACGTATTAAATATAATACAGTAATAACACGGCAATATTGTGTGTATTTAACAAACCAATCAATAATATTATATAAAATCATGTGAAAACTATGAAATATATACAAAAAATATAAATGTGAAATATTGCAAACACAATTAAACTTCATACAAGTTCGGGTATCTTTGATGGAATCACATCCTTCATGTTCTGATATCAGAGATCTCTACAACCTGTCAAGGTAAAACTGTGGAAACCCAATTCAGATGCTCCTCCAGTGTACCAGAGTGTCCATTTACCCTTATTATAGCTGATCATTCTGATTATGTTCAAGATGGACACATTTCTAACAGCTCTCTTCTGAGAAAACCTAACGATCAGGTGTTTTCAATCTCCTCTGAAATGAGCAGTGTTGGGGGTAATGCATTACAAGTAACATACATAATGTAATCAGACTACTTTTTGATGTAAGGAGTAACGCATTACAAGTAACGTGCATTACGTAATCAGATTACTTTTTGATGTAAGGAGTAAAGTAACGCATTACAAGTAACGTGCATTACGTAACCAAATTTTTGATCTAACAAGTAACACATTAAAAGTGACATGCATAACGTAATCAGATTACTTTTTTGATGTTACGAGTAAAATAACGCATTACAAGTAACGCGCATAACGTAATCAGATTACTTTTTGATCATACATAATGCATTACAAGTCACATATATTGCATACGTAATCACATTAATTTTTTGATGTTAATGCAAATTACATTCTAATAACACACATACATTTATTTAGTCAAAAAAAGTTACTGCAGATGAAGCATTTTCAAAAACAAAAGTCACAGTAATAGTATGAATTGTAGCTGAAATATAGCTATTAATGCATGATGTCCACTATAGTAGACAGATGATTAATAGGAATTTTCTCCCAAACTAAAATCAATACTTGGTAAATTTAACTGATATCACTCATTAGATATTGCTTGATGGTAGCTGTCCACTGTAGTGACCTCTATGCATGAAAGGGTTAAAATGAATTAAAATTCTCTTCTCCATAACAGTCACTTAGACATGCGCACTCATGCTTGTGTGGGAACAGACAAAGGGTACAAAATTAACAAAACACTACTTTCAACTTGTAATAAAAAGAGTTGTACAGAAGGTAATACAACCTGTAATGCTATACATTTGAATGGATATTGTGGGTAAAAAGATAACAATGCATGTAAATGTTTCTGATCCTTTTATTCGCAATTCACATCATTTGAATTAACATTTTCAATAAGAACATATACTGACAAAGAATCTCCTGCAATACACATTGTGATCTCTTTAAACTCAAGCAAAAAAATCAGAACGCTGCAGTTATCTACACCAAAATACATAAATACTATGCATCACATGTGTTACACAGCATTTCTCCCAAGATACTGCTTTTAATTTTCACACAGGCCCTAATATTTGATTGAGTTGCATTTTAAGAGGAAGCTTTTTCCAAAAGTTAGCAGATGGTATGGAATAGCTGTGTCTCCAATCCAAATCTCATGACAGTCCTGGGGGAGGGAAAAAAATCATTTTAATTACTTTACAACAATACAACCCATAAACATTACAGTGGCCTCTAAAAACATTAGGGGGAAAAAGAAGCAACAAATTAATGTATGCAAATTCACTACATAATCTACAACAAGAGAACAACTCTGTATAAGCAGAATGGTTTATGTTAATCTAGGTTTAGGTATTGCTCATTTAGCTATTTTTCAGTATTTCTGACTGGAATAGATCAATGAAAAACTGTAATTATATTTCTGTAATCACAATGTAATTAATGTTATCAGAACTATTAATAATGTCATTAAAGTGAACAATGTTACTTCTGAAGTCAGGTTAGACGCCATATTGAATTTTACATATTGAATTTTATGAAAACAAGGTTGTGAGGGCACAACTGGTATGTTGTTAAACAACAGTACAATCCATTAAATGCACTGTACTTCAATCCCTCACAGCCTCATTTTCATTCCTGTCAAAAATTCAATATGGCGCTGACTAATTTACATTCTTTAATGACCCACCAGATGGCACCATTTATCAATTTACAAGCAGAAAAGTGTAAATGCTGTTCAGTAAATTCATTGATAATAAATATCAGTCGATAATTCATTAACTTTGTCAAATGTCATGCCACTTACTAGTGTTGAGGGTAACGCATTAGAAGTAACAAGCAATACTTAATCAGATTAATTTTTTTATGTAATGGAGTAGGCTAAAGTAATGCTTTATTTTATAAATGTACACGTTAATATTTAAAGGGTTAGTTCACCCAAAAATGAAAATAATGTCATTTATTACTCACCCTCATGCCGTTCCACACCTGTAAGACCTTCATTCATCTTCGGAACACAAATTAAGATATTTTTGTTTAAATCCGATGGCTCAGTGAGGCCTCCATAGCCAGCAATGACATTTCCTCTCTCAAGATCCATTAATGTACTAAAAAAATATTCTCGTCGCTTTATAATATTAATATTGAACCACTGTACTCACATGAACTGATTGAAATATGTTTTTAGTACATTAATGGATCTTGAGAGAGGAAATGTCATTGCTGGCTATGCAGCCCTCACTGAGCCATTGGATTTCAACAATAATATCTTAATTTGCGTCCCGAAGATTAATGAAGGTCTTACGGGTGTGGAACGGCATGAGGGTGAGTAATTAATGACAGAATTTTCATTTTTGGGTGAACTAACCCTTTAAGTTACTTTAAAAAAAAAAAAAAAAAAAAGTAATGTACATTACTTTTCAGTTGAAACTATTTGCTTAAACATACTACTAAATTTAAAAATCTCATCTTCATAGCAGTCACTTAGGCTACGTTCACACTGCGAGCCCTAATGCTCAATTCTGATTTTTGCTCAGATCTGATGTTTTTGTATAGATGTTGACATTGTTGTCTTAAATGTGGCCAATAACAGTCTCAGCCAGCTGTGAAAAGTAACAGAAAAAAAAAAAAAAAAAACTCATACAACACATTACTTTTCATAAATAGTATCTAAGTAACATAATTAGTTACATTTTTTAAGGGAGGAAAGCAAATGCATTACTTTTAAAGACACAGTATGCAAGTTTTGCCATTAGAGGTCACTCTTTCAAAACAATAACAAAGGCGTAGCGACGCTGTGAATGAGCGTGGAATCATGGGAGTTGTCATCCTCACCACAGCCGATAGAAGGCAATCCTACAGGACTCAGGCACAAATCATGTTCATGGATGAGCTCATGTATTAAAGTTTTATTAACGTTACTGTGAAGCAGGACGAGCCGAGAGCCTGGGTCATTTTACACTGCTGTTTTTATTATGATTATATGCCGTGGTCGACCACTGCCGCTCCTTTCGCTTTGTTGTTTATGCATTTTTTATGACTAAAGTTACGATTAAAGTTGTTTAACGTCCACCTCCTTCATCCCTGAACTTGAACTTTGTTACAGTTACATTTTATCACATAAATTCACATTATAATTTTTTTTATTCTAATGAAACAACTGTGAATGCTGAATTACTACTCATACAGGTCAGTTTATCTGATGAATTAAAATTGTGGGGAGACGCATTGCTGTTTTACTTGGTCAAAACAATCATGAATGAAAGTTATGTTAACGTTACTCTGTGCGTTCGCTCGGCGGCTGCTATGAGACAGGCGACACAATGACACAGACTGTTAAAATAGCTGACTTCTCTTGATTTAAACATTTGGAAACAGTTGGGATAATGTAAGTACACCAGTCAACAAAATATATAACATTGTTCTAGTGGCTTTCAGATATTGTAATCCAAAAATCTTACATATTGTGCCTTGAAAAGTAAATTTCCCCTGCACAGCCACTACCAGGTTCAGAGTACATACCATTGGAGAATTTGCACTGTTTGAGCACTTCACTGAAGCCCTCACAGAGTTTGTAGTCACTCTGTGTCTGAGCACACTCGATGAACTGCTTCAGCTCGTACGCACAGGGATTCTGCTGCTGCGGCTCCTGCTGAAACACTGACGGCTGCTGCTGCTGCTGATACATGGGCTGAGCCGGATACGGCTCCTGTGACACCACACAATCAACAGGGCAATTCATCATTCTGTCATTTTAAAGCAGAATTCCTACAATTATTTAGCAAGATCAACCAGATATAAGAGATTAATGTAGTTTTTAATACATTCATTTGTCATCCATAATTACTGTATAAAGATTTAAAAATACACAAGTACTCACAAACAACAATGGCTAATAAAATACATTAGAAATCCACTTCAGAATTAAAATTTCCTGATAATTTACTCACCCCCATGTCATCCAAGATGTTTATGTCTTTCTTTCTTCAGTTGAAAAGAAATGAAGCTCGAGGAAAACATTCCAGGATTTTTCTCCATATAGTGGACTTCACTGGGGTTCAACAGGTTGAAGGTCCAAATGTCAGTTTCAGTGCAGCTTCAAAGAGCTCTACATGATCCCAGACGAGGAATAAGGGTCTTATCTAGAGAAACCATCGGCCATTTTCTAAAAAAAACAAAAATTATATACTTTTTAACCACAAATGCTCATCTTGCACTGCTCTGTGATGCTCCATGCATTACGAAATCACGTTGGAAAGGTCACGCGTGACGTAGGCAGAAGTACCGTGGTAGGACTTCAAAATCGTCCGACATCATTGTTTTACCTTTTTTTGTAAAGGCCGTTTGACTTAGTCTTTGCCTGTTCACTTTGTAGACACTGGATCGGTACTTCTGCCTACGTCACGCGTGACCTTTCCAACGTGATTACGTAATGCGTGGCGCATCACAGAGCAGTGCAAGACGAGCATTTGTGGTTGAAAAGTATATATATTTTTCTTTTTCTTTTTTTTTTTTTTTGAAAATGACAAATGTTTTCTCTAGATAAGACCCTTATTCCTCATCTGGGATCGTGTAGAGCTCTTTGAAGCTGCACTGAAACTGACATTTGGACCTTCAACCCGTTGAACCCCAGTGAAGTCCACTATATGGAGAAAAATCCTGGAATGTTTTCCTCAAAAACCTTCATTTCTTTTCGACTGAAGAAAGAAAGACATGAACATCTTGTATGACATGGGGGTGAGATTCAGAAGTGAATTAGCCTATTCCTGAAGAAAAGTATTAATTTCTTTAAAAAAAGAAAATCATACTGACCCCAGACTTTTGAACAGTAGTGCAAGTATATTTTTAAAGCATTTCTACAGTATAATATACTCTTTTAATATAGTATATTTTCCATAACAAGTACTCTTTTTAAAAGGTACGCTAAAGTCTACTACTTTTTCAGAAGGGAAAGCTGAGCACAACTATTCAAACCAAAAGTTTGGGTTCATGTTTACCTGATAGGTAACATCAGGTCTGGCAGCATCTGAGTGTCCGCCTCCGCCGAAGCCCCCGGTCATGGCGTGACCTATCGTGTGTCCCACAGCAGAGCCGACCGCGACACCGGCTGCGGTGGTCGCCATCTGGGCGAACATTCCCGGCTGGCGGGGAGCAGCAGCAGCAGGAGCGGCCACTGCCGACGGGGGAGGAGCGGCGGGCGCCGGGGCGTATGAGCGCGGAGGGGCTGCGCGAGCCATTGGTGGAGGTGATGGTGAGGAGTAACTAGAGTGAAAACATGCATTTATTATTATGAGTTTAAAGGGTTAGTTCACCAAAAATGAAAATTCTCTCATCATTTACTCACCCTCATGTTGATCCAAACTTGTATGGATTTCTTTTATCTGCCAAACACAGAAGAAAATATTCTGAAGAATGTCGGTAGCCAAACAGTTTCCATTGACTTCCACTGTATTTTTTTGTCCTTACAATGGAAGTCAATGGGAACTCAAACTGTTCAGTTACCGACATTCTTCAAAATATCTTCTTTTGTGTTCAGCAGAAGAAAGAAACTCATACAGATTTGGAACAACTTGAGGGTCAGTAAATGACAATACAATTTTCATTTTTGGGTGAACTATCACTTTAAATGAGGTTCTCACACTTTTTGACCAATGATTTCCACAACATTTCCATCATTTGTGATTGCTAGAAAATTATTTTTAATGGTTTGTTCATTGTTGAATCATTCAAACTGATTTGTGAATCAGTTCGACCAATAAAGAACCAAATAAAGATGCACAACACATAATTGTAACATTTGGGTTATCTTATCGCAGATATTTTGTTAACACTTTACAATAAGGTTCATTAGTTAACATTAGTTGACTACATTAGTTATTATGAACTGCACTGACACAGCATTTATTAATCTTTGTTAACATTAATTTCAACATTTACTAATACATTATTAAAATCTTGTTAACATTAGTTAATGCACTGTGAACTAACATGAACAAACAATGAACAAACAATGTATTTTCATTAACTAACATTAACAAAGATTAGTAAATACAGTAACAAATGTATTGCTCATGGTTAGTTCATGTTAGATAATAATACATTAACTAATGTTTCACTAATGAACCTTATTCTAAAGTGTTACCGCTATTTTTATGACTGCTACCTGCTAGGCAGTTACTAAGGTGTACTGGGGGTTGCTATGGTGTTGCTAGGGTATTCTGAGTAATTTCTATGGTGTTGCTATGTGGTTGCTAGGGTGCTCTAGGTGGTTACTATGCAGTTTGACCAATTAGGGGCCAAATAGAGTGCAACAGTGCCCGCCCACTTTTTCAGCAGCGTTGGTTCCGAAAGTATTTTATTAATTAATTTTTCTCATAGGGATTTTAAAATAGCCTTCATTCAATCAGCTATGAGGTGAATCACAACACTACAAACTTTGATTTGAAGCAAAAAAAAGTTTTTAAAAATCAGACAAAGACTGTGTACTTAACGGCTTTAGTGAGGGAAAGAACTACAATCCCATGAAGCACTGCGAACAGAATAATTGAATTAAAAATGGAGAATTATAAAACTACTCATTTACAAATGTTAAAAATATATACTAAAAAAACAATATAATTTTAATGCTATATATATATTATATATATATATATATATATATATATACATACACATACATACATACATACATACATACACAAACATTTGAGAGCGTAGAGATCGACTCGATTACGTCATTTGCAGTGCTTCATGGGAGTGGGCGGAGCTAACGAGATGTTTTGGAGTTTGTTGCTTTTTCCACTCTCTGATTGGTGTAATTTTTGTACAGCATCATGGGTAATGTAGTTTTTCACCAGGAATTCCACTATTAAAAGAAATAAGCTGAAATAATGCAGGCTGATGGCTTCAGCAGAAGCAAATATCATGAATTAACAACATCATAGCTCACAGTAGGTCTGTCTTTAAAGATTTATAAGTTCAAAATTAATTTCCTTATGGAAAAAATTAATTGAGTTTTTACTTCTGGATCTCGACTGTTGCACTCTATAGCGATGCACAAAACATACTGGTTATCACCAATAAGATTTTTTTTTTTATGATACAGTAGTCATTAACAATTCATTTTTAATATATTAAATGGTGCCTCTTTTTACATTTACATAAAATTTTGTCTTCATCTTATGCTTAATGTTAATATTTAAAAACATGATGAACTTTATCTATTTAAATTACTAAAGAAAACTTCGTTGTTGGCTTGAGAAAGCCTGGCCAAAAGATTGAAGCAGTCCTAAAAGCTTCGGCTTAGGCAGGTTTAAGGCCATGCAGACTATCAGATAGATACGCAGTTGCTAGGATGTTTTGGGTGGTTGCTAGGTGGTTGCTAGGTGTTTATTTTCGTCAATTAGGGGCCAAACAGGGATGTGCAATACGCATTGATAAAACATAAGGTTATATAATTACCTTATATAATCACAGATATTACATTCTTATAAAAACGCAGTCACTATCGGTAGATATTGGACATTTATTAGTCACCAATTAATAAATATTTACTGGTGCCTGTTTATTTCTTCTATGTTTTATATTTAGATCAATTTTGTCCTCATCTAACAGTTAAAGCTTATATTTTAAAACATGAAGAATTTAATAAAACTTTTAGTATTCTGCAATTATAAAATACCAATTTTAATGTCAGTGCATCTTTACACTAAACATCTAAAGAAACATTTTAGAGCAGCGAACAACAAAAACAGTATAGATTATGATCGCAGAAACATCATAAATTTCATATTGTAAATAAATACTAACCAAAGTATCAAGTTCTATACTAATCCAAATACTAATCAAGTTTAAAGATTCATGATCATATAAATGTAGGCTACATGTCCTCCTACAGTCATCATCGTAATTTATAACAACTAATATGTTTAAAACGAAGTGACTGTGTCCGTCTTGTGCAGCTGTAGATAGATGTGTGCTGATGAATTATAGTGTGGTTTCAGTAGCTGACTGACACACACATGACCAGCAGCAATGTGTAACTCATGATAATCTCTCTCTCACCTTGGAGGACTCATCCTCGAGGTTCTGCTTCGGCTTCCTCTCGGCATGTTGCTTTCTTATTACAAGTTCCAGAAAAGATACAAGACTTGCTGAAGTTTCTGTTAAATATGACTTACTGTGCAGCTACTTACTCTGTCTGTGCGCTACTGACCTTCGCACTACACTTAATATCCGGGGAACTTTCTAGCGTATTACATCACGGTGAACTTCCGCTCATGCGCATGCTGCACTTCCGGTCCTGAAACAAATGTCAGTTATAAAATAAAACTTATTTTTAGTGTTACATTTTATGCTTATTTCATTTGATATTTTGAATAAGATTTTTCCGACGATAACGTACTAGCGTTAATTGTTTATTCAAGTTTGAGAACCACAAGTCACATTGTATATCTTTTTTAGTAACATTATCTATTATGTTTCATCCTTATTACTTCACTGTGACTGCAGGTGTCATGTGCCAATGTATTCATCCATCTGTCATCATTTAGCTCAGCTTCATTAAGACAAGCATAGGCTTTTGAGTAGTGATGGGAGAAACGAAGCTTTTCGAAGCTTCGAATCAATTGAACCACTTGCTTCGCCAAATGATTC
The DNA here is from genome assembly GCF_019924925.1 of Ctenopharyngodon idella. Classification (NCBI taxonomy): domain Eukaryota; kingdom Metazoa; phylum Chordata; class Actinopteri; order Cypriniformes; family Xenocyprididae; genus Ctenopharyngodon; species Ctenopharyngodon idella. The sequence continues at coordinate 11,784,653 of NC_067234.1, forward strand.
ACTGTTTCGAAGCGTTTGAAACGCCACACGCTGGTGACGCCTGCCGGTCAAAACACTGTAAATGCAACAAAAACTCAGGCCAAACATGCATAAAAACAGCTTTAAACCCTATTTCAAGTGTTTTATTCAAAGTATAATCTATCAAATACAATTAACTAATCATCTAATATCATTAACTATTAAGTGTAATATGTGTTCTTTTATCAATTTTCAGGGCTTGTTTTGTTACACTATTAACTACTATTGTTCCTTTTAATTATACAAATGTCTCATTAAAACTTATACAAGTGCATAAAACTGATCAGAGATCAGGTAAAAACCATAGATGTGCTGTAGTCCGTTTATAGCCTACTGTTAGCTTTTTATATCTGACGACTTTATTTAGGCTTCAAAATGTATAAATGTTGTGTTAACTTGTAAAGATTATCTTGATAGACGAAACGTGTAAGTGTCATAACCCTTTGTTAAACACAGAGCTTATTTTTTGCGATTTTTCAAAAGTCTATGGGAAAAATGCATAGGCTTTCGATCGAGGGAACCCGTGCACCGCTAACTTCCGGGTTGGCCTACAAAAACAAGTCATCCCTGAGGTACTCTATTTCAGGCATCCAGGTACGTCCCAATTCGCATACTTGCGCACTATTCTATTAAGTTTTTAAGTACAAATAGTGCAAGTAGTGCATTCACACAGAAAATTCCAAAAAGAAAAAGTGCACTTTAAATATGGAAAAAAATGAAGTGTGGCAGCTTTAATTAAGTTGCGGAGGGGGAGGGGGGATCAGACACCGATGTTAATGACAAAATAAACTTCCATACACTACATAAAATCCATACACTACATGGATGAGTACATATTGTAAGTGCATATTTGGGACACAACTCTATTTGAATGGGGAATCCTGAAATCTCAAACTACGTGGCGGACTCGCAATTAATGAACTGTCACATAAACGTTGTTTCTTATACTCAAATAGCGTTAAAAAAGCTTATTTTTCAGGCTAGACGAGCTAATGCGCATGTGCAGTCCTAAGCGAGAGTCTCAGGTTTCTATGGGAACCGGAGCATCTAACGGCAGCTGCAGTGACGCAATAACTTTATCAATCAGCGATTGGCTATTTTACTTAAAAAGATATTTCTGTCATACTGCGCGCGTTGCAGTTTCTCCCATTCATTACCATAGGTGAACACTCTTTCAAAATCTATAGTCTTTGGGCAAATCTCATTGACTCCTCATGATTTATCGGTTCACAGAGATCATCGCACCCAGCGGTGAAATCACGTGACTTTGGTAGTTTGAAATGCTCCGAATCAATGATTCGAAACAAAAGATTCGTAAAGGTTTCGAAGCTTCATGAAGCAGTGATTCGAAAGCACCCATCACTAATATTGAGAGTGGTCAACACATTACAAATAATTTAACTCGTTCTTTTGTTTAAACATTACGGTCTATTACAGAATTTTACAAAATCAACTATCAAGTAATTATGCTAGATGAGTCTTCATCATATCAGGGTTCCTCACTGTTTCTGGTCTAAATATTAATTTGATTTGAAAGCAGCCCAATGGGTGATTTGGTTTTCTGGGCCTCCAAGCACAAGGTAAATTTACCTCCACTAGAAATTTCAATTGAGTCACATTTCCATGAGTTAATGTCTAATCTTCCCATGACTGATGAAACCCTGTAAATGTACGTGCAAACTTGATCTGCAATTAACAGCAAGCGGCAGTGAGCCCATTTTGAATACGCAGATTAAATTTCTTTATTAAATTGATTACATTTTATTGTCCAGACTGCAAATATACACTAGGCAGTAACATCCAGGCAGCTTTTGGAAAAAAAAAAAAAAAAAAAAAAAAAGGAGGGGTTGAACTGCTGTAAAACATTTTAAAACATGAGTCACAATTGTTCCCTTGCGAAAGCAAATCACAACGAAGACCCATTATCACTTTTTATTTTACAATCAGAAAAAAAAAAAAAAAAAAAATGCAATCTTCTTTACAGGGTTACATTTCTAAAAGTGAGGTGCTGAGCACAGAGCTAACAGTCGATCATAGTAAGCAATAAAAAAAAAAAGAACAAAAACGGTAACAAAACCAAAATACTGGTACAAAAGCGTTTTAACTCTCCTCTTCCATTAAAAACAATGAGTTCAGTCAGTTTCACTCTCAGCTTGTGCTGCGGCTCAATCAACATAAGGTTAACTCAACACTTCTGCACACCCACTCGCACAAATGAGCCGTAAAGGACAATAAAGTAGCAGGAAGGTGAAGTGATGGGAGAGCGACGCTGCTGCTGCTCAGTTTGCATGCTGCGCAGTCGAGAAGCACAGCTTCAGTGTATACGGGTACGGCCCACCTGCGGAAAAAAAAAAACAGGATAAGTACACATTTTAACATGGCAATGGAAAAAGGGTGTGAACGGAGTGAGAACAAAGAGTTTCTTTTTAAAAAAAATACTACTGAATACAAGTTTTTACTGAGCTTGGTGGTGCAATACATTCTGGAACTGCGGTTTCTGCATAATATACATGTGATGCTGCTGACAGATGCACCTATGATGCTTTAAAATGCTGCCTAGGTTGACGTTTACTGGGATTTGGAACAGATGTAATGGGACTTCCATCACAGGTGCCATTATATAACCAGTTTAATCGATATATGTATCTCCAAGACCCATATATTGGCTAATATTTGGCATTTTTTTAATTATGGCCGATATGTTTTTTATTTTTTGGCTGATGTGTCAGATATGGGAATTTTATTTTGACAGCGCCAGTGCCAGAGTATTAGAGATGCACTGATTGCAATTTTTTTGGCTGATTCCGATTTCCGATTTTTTTTGTAAGTTTGACCTGTGGATACAGATTTTTACCAATTCCGATTTTCTATCAAAGAACTATAATTGACAGCATATACCAGGGGTTCTCAAAGTCCAAACTCCAGTCCAAATCCGGACCTGGAGAGAATTCAATCCAGACCTGCCTCCATTTCATATTTCAAGAGCACTAATTGTAAGTAAAAGTGTGGATTTCCTACTTTGATAAACATGTTAAACTTGTAAATCATTTGTTTATTTTTTTATTTTTTTTAATGTTTTTTTGGAGATGGTCCGAAATGAAAGCGAAGGCGAGATATTTAAAGTTTTCCTGTGTGACACTGTTGTCATGACATCCAGTGAGCGTATGACGTTTGACGTAATCAGGCGACACTTCACCGCAGTGAGCGTTTGTATGGGTGAGGATGTCAGTTTCTAGGAAAAGAAAAGTTGACGAAGAAAATCGTTCTCAAAGATAATTTGACAGAGAGGTATGCGTTAATTTTGCCCCAGTCCAGCACGGAGCCGTTGTTTGATTCGTAACGAGACAGCTGGAGATGTGAAGAGTGGAAATGTCAAACGCCTCTATAAAACAAACAGACATTTTAGCCGCTTTTCCACCGTCGGGCCGTACGGTTTTTAGAATGGTTCCAGTTGTATTTCCACAGCACAATTACAAAAACTTCTCGGTCGGGAATTAGACGACTGGGCCGAATCATGCTGGTAGAATTCGTGAAGTGACATCGCCACTCAGGATTGGTCACTTGTCTGTTTGCCTAGCTACCAGTTTCTCTGTAGCTAGCTGCACTCTATTTGAGTTCAGAGGCTGAAAACACCGCAAGCGTCATGTGTGCTTCAGTGTGTGTGGTAAATGCACGGTCAACCACTAATGAGGTCACTTACTGGGGTTCTTCATCTGGTGATGGTTCATCATAGCAAGGGCTTCCATAGCATCATTAACAGACTCCCACTCCAGAAGCCCTGACGAACTCCTCTCTGATGTGGAACCTGTTCAATAAAGTAAAGAAGCCATTATAACAACAGTGGGGCATAGATGACATTCAAGTTTCCCTAACTGACAAAAAGGCTGCACTTTAAACAGGTTTACGCTGAGTTTGGCTTTCTATGCTATTATTTACAATGCAACAGTTAAAGACAGCACATTTATTTATATTACATACCTTTGGCTGCGAAAAGTTTGACATTGGAAGGACTCTTTACACCCAGTTCTTCACAGATCTGAAAAGAGATGGTTTTAAATTTACACACCAAATAACATCATAAGACAAGAAAGGTCCTGAAGTTCTCTAGTGTGATGAACTGACCCTGGTGAAGGACTCTGGTGAAGCCTCAGGTGCTGCGTTGAAAAAGTGGAGGACGTTGCTGGGGTGCTGAATGCGGTTCTTTGCCGCCTGCTCTGGAGAAGTGAAGCGGTTATTTCTGCTGCCATGAAAGTCTTTGAAGCTGCTGGTCCCGTCCTCTAGCTCATATGACTGGCCGGGCATGATGGCCTGCTGCTTAGACACACTGACACGAAGAGAAGAAAAAAAAAAAAAAACAGATGAAAGAGGTGAATTACTAAATTATAGAGATGTAACGATATCAAAATCTCACGATATGATAATACCTTGATATAAAGTCCACGATAAATATGTATTGCGATATTTAAAAAAAAAAAAAATAGACAAATGAAGACTTGGAAAAAAGTGCCATAAGTGTTAAACAATGATTGAACATTACAATCCTCTTTTCTTTATCCTCTAATCATAACTGTTGTTTAGAGGTATGAGGTATAGTATGAGATGGGTCAAATGACCTAAACTCCTCTTTATAAAGTAAAATAACTGCACCAGCTGAACCTTGACAAAGGTAACATCTATTATTTTTTCTAACATTCTCAAGAGTTGTATTTGTTAACATTAGTAAATGCACTGTAAACTAACATGAACAAACTATGAACAGCTGAATTTTTATTAATTAAGGTTAACAAAGATGAACAAATACAGTAACAAATGTATTGCTAATGGTTAGTTCATGTTAGTTAATACAAATGAACCTTATTGTAAAGTGTTATCACAAATTCAACACAAATAAGATGCTTGACACACATGTAAGATCCAGACAGGTGAAACAATATTTTTGTAAGTTGGGTTCATAAAGACTTCATTTGTTTGTTTAAAAAAAAAAAAAAAAATTATTCAGTGATACTTATTTAACAGTAATTTGTTGCCACTTAGTGGCGTAACATTGCAATAGAAACAGTCGTTATTAGAAGCACTTTCAAAAGGTGATTTATTCTATTTAAATCGGTAAAGTAGACATCAGCGTTTATACCTGAGTAATACACTTTTGTATGTTTCTGTGATAATTTGAATATTTGTAACAGAAATAATGATACTGTGTGTTTGACAAGATTGTTTTATATCTAAAGTAATCATGACAACTCGCTTTAGATCAACGGCAGCGCGAACGCAGATTTAAATCTTGCAATTTTATTTTTTTCAATGGTTTAATATACACGGGGGAATCGTTATTTAGGAATTAGATCATGTGAGTGATGAAATCGAGAATGCGATCTTTCAAAGATTAATGGTGCAGCTTGCCTTTGCACCTCTCTCTCGCGCTCGCTCTCTCTCTATCTCTCTCTGCATTGATATCTGACGTATATGAGTAGAGCAAGGGCTTTTCAGTGCATTCATTGCTATAATATTCATGAGGTGAGACGTCTCTATTGAAGGATACGTCAGAGCCATTTTCAGAACGGGGCTGAAAAAAACTGCACTTTTTGCCCGGAAGACGTATCGTTTCATACAGTCATGTGACCATGATAATATCGAGGATACACCAATATCGTGGTATTATTGATAATACCGTTACATCCCTACTAAATTATGCATCCTGCTGCGGAGAGCAGGCACGCTGAAGAAAGCATGCAGGCCAGTGCTGCCGAAAAGACTAGCAACAAATCTAGCAACTTCTTGGACAAACCTTATCTAGATACCATGATTCGCCCACTGATCTATATAAACATTAATATAGATGTATGACGTCATCTAGTGACCAGTTTTAGCTACTTTCAACTGAAAGCAATTGGCAACACTGATGCAGGCATGTAGACACAAATCCCAAAAACCACTGCAGTCACATCGACATTTTTAACAATGTCTTTAGTACCTTTCTGGGCCTTGAAAGTGGTGGTTAAATTGCTGTCTATGGAGGAGTCATATACCTCTCTGATTTCATCAATAATATCTTAATTTGTGTTCTGAAGATGACCGAAGGTCTTACGGGTGTGGAACGTTTTTGGAACATTTTTGGCTGAACTAACCCTTTAATACTTAGTTAAAAGTGAGAATAGGACCCTAAACTAAAGTGTGACCTAAATAAGTATTTTAACACCATGGGTGTAATATGTCTTTAATGATTAAAACAATTAGAAATATTCAAAATTGTTCATCCTATTAAGCTTCATTTTTTATGCAAAATGTGTAATGAACCATGCACGATGCACCTGCCCTTATTGCAAAATTAAAAAAGAAAAAAGCACATACCATACGTTGAGCTTCTGATTGAACAGGAAGTTGTTGTTGAGATGTGAGATGGCACGATCCACTGCATAGCAGTCTCCCATCTCCACCATGGCAGCTCCAGGCTTGCTCTTCATGAATTTCACCTACATTCAGAAGAGAAAAATGGGCTTTCAAATGAAGCTGTTTGGTTTTGGACAGTGTCTGACTCATGTATTGCTGTTGTACGTACCCGTTCCACATTGCCATACAGGCAGAAGATGTTGAAGACCCTGTCCGCGTTTATTTTAACTGGATCCAGGCCGTAGACCATGATCACCGGTGAGTCTGCATGTGCGCCATATTCACCTGGGGGCGGAGGTGGGGGACCGTATTGTCCACCGTAACGCTGACTGGTTCCACCGCGCCTTGGACCACCCATGGGTGGCCCCATCCGTCGGCCTTCATAGGGTCCACCATAGCTCTCTTCTTGGTATCCGTGATAACCACCTGAAAATCCACAAATGACAAACAGACCACGTGGGGTGGGGGTTGCGGGCAGGTTAGGAGTAAACAAACATTTTACACACCCTTCACTTAAGTTAAAGTTTTAACTTCAACACAGCACCATCTTGCTGCCACTGTGATAAATGCACCCCCGATTTGTTGTTGTTGTTTTAACATCCACTCCCCTGATTGCGAGCAAATGAGGCAAATGTGTAAACGCGTGTACCCCGCAAGCCTTACCATACTCTGGAGGGTGGTCTCCCAGCAGAGCCGGCTGCCTCTGGCGCTTGTTGGGGTTGGCATTCATATCTGAGAGGCGAGAGAAGGAAGAAGGCCAAGAAAGGAAAGGGGGAGGGGCAAAGAGAGAGGGGGAGAGAGAGAGTGAAAGATGAGTTCGTTCGCTGAGAGGCGACAGGACAGGACACTTGTAACGTTAATGTGACTGGCGTGTGCTTTAAGATCAGCAGAGAAGGGGACACATAAGACACCAGGAAAAAATGGGCGATACTATTAGGGTGAATACCATGAAAATATTTCTTTATGAACATTCTGTACGAATATTCGTAAAGAAAATGAAGTTATTTTAAATCATTCAATTTTGTAGGGTATTTCATGTATCATAATGTGACTTCAGTCGAAAAGAAATGAAGGTTTTTGAGGAAAACATTCCAGGATTTTTCTCCATATAGTGGACTTCACTGGGGTTCAACGGGTTGAAGATCCAAATGTCAGTTTCAGTGCAGCTTCAAAGAGCTTTACACGATCCCAGACGAGGAATAAGAGTCTTATCTAGAGAAACAATCAGTCATTTTCTTAAAAAAATAAAATAAAAATGTATACTTTTTAATCACAAATGCTCGTCTTGCACTGCTCTGTGATGAGTCACGCATTACGTAATCACGTTAGAAAGGTCACGCGTGACGTAGACGGAAGTACCGATCCAGTGTTTACAAAACAAACGTGCAAAGAATAAGTCAAACGACATTTACATAAAAAGGTAAAACAACAATGTCGGATGATTTTGAAGTTGGAGGAGAAAATGAAATGCATTTTTTCGTGACCTTTCCACCATGATTACGTAATAAGTGACGCATCACAGAGCAGTGCAAGACAAGCATTTGTGGTTAAAAAGTATATATATATATATATATTTTTTTTTTTTTTTTTTTTTTTTTTTTAGAAAATGGCCATTCGTTTCTCTTGATAAGACTCTTATTCCTCGTCTGGGCCCTTTGAAGCTCCACTGAAACTGACATTTGGACCCCAGTGAAGTCCACTATATGGAGAAAAAAAAGAAATATTTTCCTCAAAAACCTTCATTTCTTTTCAACTGAAGAAAAAGACAAACATCTTGGATGACATGGAGGTGAGTAAATTATCAGGAAATTTGAACTAATCCGGCAAGATACATTTTCTTTATTTAAATTTCTTTAGGAGGTGAAATGTTACGTTTTGACATGTTTCATGAGATTCACCCATTAAATAAGACCTATTTATTACTACTCACACAGTCAGCTGGCTAACAAACATACAGTCTTTCTTTGGCAGTGTACCAGTCCAATCAAACTTATAATAAAGCAACAGAGCGAAGAACTCATTGGCTAATGGCCATGACAGTGTAGTATGTCATATATTATGTTTGGGAGTGAGTGGGTGGGCGAGGACATAATGTCTACTGCAGACACACACCTTGATTGCCCCCATTGCCATCAGCATCTGCACCTGTTCAGGTACACACAGTGCAAACATCAATCTCACTGACATTTCTAAACAATCACATTACAGGTTTCTTACTCTATTCAGGAACTTAAATGTGTAGGGCACAATGCCTTTATTCGCTTTGATTATTTCAAAAGACAAAAATTTAAAATGATGACACGCTTCTCCTATACCCTTTTTACCACCAAAATGGTGCTGGTGACCGTTCACAGCCAGATCTCAAGTCACTACATGACTTGACCACAAACAAATATGGCATATCAACTACTTTGCTTTCAAGTCTTACTTCTACATTAAAAGTAACTATGTATGTAATCATGAGCTAGCTTTGATGTAACTGCCAATACTTTTTTTCAAATATATAGCAAATAAAATTATGTACTTGAGAAGCATGTGAAATTTAGTAAGGTGCCATCTTGTTTTGATTTGCATTAGGAAGGCTGATTAGCTGTTTTGAAAACTTTTGTGGGTAAAGAGATTTTCTCGTCCTTCAACTAGTGATTTTAAGCCCAAAGTATACTTCAGTTTTGACGCAAACACTTAGCATATGCGTACAGCTGAACACAGCGTTTCAAAGGATACTCCATTTGACAGTGCGCGCGAACACAGATGGTTAACACATGCACTAGAAAGTTTCATCTTTAGCCGCGTTTCCAACGCAGGGACTTTTCCCAGGAACTAGGCACTTTGGGGTGGTACTCGATGTGTTTCGACCGCAGGAACCAGAGTCTAAATGAAGTTCAGGGTAAAAATTTTCCCCTCAGAAAGTCCCTGCTCACGAGGTAGTACTTTTTCAAAGTTCAGGAACTTTCGGGGGTGGGACCTGGGCACTGAACATGCTGATTTGGTTGACTCCATGCAACATTGTATTTCAACCACCATTTTTTAAAGTCTGTTGCGGTGCGTGCAGTAAGAGTTGTTTGCTATTCGAATCAACAATGGAGTTTAAAAATTACGACTCATGGACTGACGCCGGAGGTTCAGGCTTTATTAAGCTTATATGTGGAGGACGAAATCCAGTGGGAACTAGAAAGTCGCGAGCAGTCCTACGTCACCGGACTTAATCTTCGCGGTACCACAATGGAAACGCAGACAGCAACAGGTCTGGGGGAAAAAACATTACTGGGAAAATTGTTCCGGGTAATTTCGGTGGAAATGAGGCTTTTGTCCACTGTCCGCAGTGTTTCTCTCCAGAGTAAGGCTGCACAATATATCGTTTCAGCATCGATATCGTGACGTGCGTATCCGCGATAGTCACATCACAGGATGAGCGATGTCAAGTATAGGGAACATTAATCCGTACGGACCGGACACCACGGTTCAAAAAGCATGTGATTCTCATATTAATTGCAAAGTCTGACCACCGTACAATGAAAGTTTATCATCTGAATGTGTTTTAGGTCCTGTCAGTTTAAACACTCAAGCGATTTTAATTTATACAGTGAGACTATGCAGTGTTTTACATTTTATTATTCAATTTCTGTACCTGAATACTGTTAGACTTAACTGAAAAATATAAAGCACTGTTTATTTCATTTGTATCTTTGTTCTATTATATTTTTATCTATGCTTGTAATTTGTTCATTATTTTCTATGCGTACTCACTCACAACATCACGCCAATGATTATAGAATGATTAAGTCATCTGGTGACATTTTTTTTTTATATCCAGAAAAACAAAATATAGCAATGTCAGTTTTTTCCAATATCGTGCAGCCCTACTCCAGAGGTTACGACTGTTGTACTCATTTCTCTTAACCCCTTCACACAAGCACATCTCATTTATAATGCTGTGTCCTCTGGAGGTCGCGTTTGTCGGCTGCATGTGTCGTGTGTCTCAATTCAGAAAAGTAACCATCACAAAACTGAGTTATTCCTCTTGAGGTGTAAATTACTATAATTTCTTTCTCACTTTGGAATGTAATGACTACTTTTCTAAAATTACATGTGTTTAACAAATGCAGCCCTTCGAAATGAGACTGTTGTTGCCGCTTCCTGTTGGTTGTGGTTTGTTCCACCTCATGTCTTTCTTTTTCGACTGTGAAACACAGTATTGCCACCTTGAGGACCAACTTATTGATGAAAAAAAATGTAAGATGCACGTGTGAACTGAGCACACAGAGCACACACTGTTAGAAAAAATATGGTACGCGCACACAGTACAATGCTGATGAGGAAATTTATGTCGCACACTGTACGAATACCATAGCGAACGCATAAAAACTGAAGTATACTTTGGGCTTTATTTGTTCCTGCTTTACGAACTCCAGGTTTAAAGTAGGGATGCACCAATACCATTTTTTCCAAAACCTATCCGATTCAGATACCCAAAATACTGAATATTGGCCGATACCGACCCTGATACCAGTAGAATGCTCATTGTAAAATATCTATACCTCTGTGTGTGTGTGGAACAGAAGATCAATCTTTTGTGTTAAACACAATCCACTAAATACCAGGGACGTCGCTATTTTACAGAGGCTTTAGCCCCCCTAAAATAATACATTTGAAGTGGATCAAAAAAAAAAAAGTTCAAAGTTCAACTTTGATGAAAGGTTTTGATCCACTTCAAATGTTGACTACTGTATTTATTAGCCCCAAAATAAATATGGTGTCATATAGAGGCTGCTGAACGTGCTTCACCAGATGTGTCATTCTGTACGCGCATGCTCGAGTTCAAGGCAGTCCTAAACGGTCAATCTTATCTTAAGTTTACTTTATTTCAAGAATTAATACAGTTGCATCTTTATTTTTAATTTTTTTTTTTTGGAAAATAGTGATCTACAGTGCTGCTTGAAAGTTTGTGAACCACTTGCAGAATCTGTGAAAATGTGAATAATTTTAACAAAAGAGGGATCATACAAAATGCATGTTATTTTTTATTTAGCACTGTCCTGAATAAGATTTTTTACATAAAAAATGTTTACATAAAGTCCAAAAAATAGCCAAAAAATAGCTGAATTTATAAATATGACCCCGTTCAAAAGTGGATGATCCGTTTTTGTGTTTTGTGATGGTTGTTCATGAGTCCCTTGTTTGTTCTGAACAGTTAAACTGAGCTCTGTTCTTCAGAAAAATCCTCCAGATTCTTCAGTTTTCAAGCATTTTTTGCATATTTGAACCCTTTCCAGCAGTGACTGTATGATTCTCAGATCCGTCTTTTCACACTGAGGACAATTGAGGGACTCAAACACAACTATTAAAAAAGGTTCAAACATTCACTGATGCTCCAGAAGGAAACATGATGCGTCCAAATCTTTCTTATTTTAAGTATCTTCTTTTTTTTTTTTTTTCATTTAGTACTGCCCTTCGGAAGCAACAGAAGACACTTAAATGTTTGCCAGAAGACAAATTAAGTAAAATATTCCTTGATCTTCAAATTCAAAATGTTTTCACCCTCCAGCTCTTAATGCATTGTGTTTCCTTCTGGAGCATCAGTGAATGTTTGAACCTTTTTTAATAGTTGTGTTTGAGTCCCTCAGTTGATGGATCTCAAAATCATACAGTCACTGCTGGAAAGGGTTCAAATATGCAAAAGATGGTGGAAAACTGAAGAATCTGCAGGACCTGGAGATTTTTTTCTGAAGAACAGAGCTCAGTTTAACTCCTCAGGACAAACAAGGGACTCATGAACAACCATCACAAAACACAAAAAAAAGTTGTAGATCATCCAGGTAACCACACACAGTATTAAGAACCAAGGGTTCATAAACTTTTGGATGGGGTCATTTATAAATTCAGCTATTTTTTTTGTGTTGTGGACTTTATGTAAACATTGTTTATGTAATATCTTACTCAGGACAGTACTTAAAAAAAAAAAAAAAAAAAAAAAAATTTTTTGCATGATCCCTCTTATTTTGTTACAATTATTCACATTTTCACAGATTCTGCAAGTGGTTCACAAACTTTCAAGCAGCACTGTATATTATTATATCAGTATAAAGCATAGACTTTATTTGTGCTGTAACAAAGATTTGGGACAAATATAATTAATTTTAAATGGAAAACTACGTGAGGTATACGTTTAGCTAAACTTGCCTAAAAATAGATATATTTTACACTTTTTATTTAAAAAAAATTATATATAAATTTAATTTTATATATATATATATATATGACTGACTGCCGCAGCAGAGGAAGAGCTTCCGTGAACATATATGTTCGTCTGTTCCACACGTTAAAGGGTTAGTTCACCCAAAATGAAAATTCATTACTCACCCTCATGCTGTTTCAACCCGTAAGACCTTCATTCATCTTCAGAACACAAATTAAAATATTTTTGATGAAATCCGAGACGTTTTTATTTCCCATAGAAAGCAACGTAATTACTGTCATTAAAGGTCCAGAAAAGTAGTAAAGAGATTGTTGAATAAAGTAGTTATTTTTGTTTTGTGCACAAAAAGTATATCGCTTCATAACATTACGGTTGAACCACTGCAGTCACATGGACTATTTTGACAATGTCTCTAGTACTTTTCTTAACCTTGAATGTGGTAATTATGTTGCTTTCTATGGAGGATTAAAAAAAAAAAAGAAACTCTTGGATTTCATCAAAAAAAAAAATATCTTAATTTGTTTTCTGAAGAAGAACGAAGGTCTCGGATGTGGAATGACATGAAGGTGAGTAATTAAGGACAAATTTCATTTTTGGGTGAACTAACCCTTTAAGCAAGAGACTTGGAATATAGTGCACAAATACTTTTATGGTGCTTTATAATGTTTTTTACCTTTTGTGGAGCTTAAACAACTGAGTACACCGTACTAGATTTAGATCGTTCCTGTCTGACTGACACCAGATCCAACAAAAATCGCAGTATCGAAGCAGATACTGAATATCGGATTGGTGCATCCCTTGTTTAAAGGGTCTGTACACAGCGGCCGCCTTGTATTTTGTGTAAACACACAGAATAGTGCCAGATGGGGGACCACTGCCCCGTCAGTGGAAAAGGGGTACTAAACTTGCCTCAAAACATCTCTGAGGATCACAGAAGTATAAAACTGTTGCTCACAGAAGCACATCCCAACCCAGGAATGCATTTTAATGCACCTTATTGAACTACATAAATTTGTAGCCCAATGAGGGAAGACAAAAAAACAAAAAACACTCAACTGAAAAGGAAAAGGTCAAGTTAGTCAAACATTTGGTCACACATCCCCATGAAACATTAGACTATGAGCGTATCACTCCAAGACAACAGAAGCTTGGGGTTACTTACAGTACAAACGTAAGGGTTGGGGGTTGAAGGATGGGGCAAGTAGAACATGCCGTAAATTAGCCATCGTTGAGCTTCTTCCTCCATTTCGCACTTAAGAACTGTCCATTTCAGTCAATTCCACTGATTTCCCGAGCACTCTTCCTTGTTTCAGACAGGGTTTCAAAGCTCCACTGATGCCAGCATTTGTTCCATATTCACATTTCAATGCCTGTCTTCTTATGGAGGTCGAAAAGCTGGAGCAATTTATGCTCAATTCAGACTGACTGGTACTTCCACTAGAGACACAAAGCCAACCTGCATCATACGGAAGGTGTTACACAGTAGTCATACGACTGGAAAAAAAAGGGAAAAAACGTCACATATTGACAGAAAGAGAGAGGAGGAATCGTGAAAGGGAAGGACTAGAGGAGGAAGACATGTTGGGGAAAGAGAGCGTATCTGAAACACCAGCTTCCAGGGCAGAATTTCATGGCTTAACTGAGTTAAAAAAAAAACTTGTCTGCATGTCAGTGCGTCTGCTTGTCGAAATGTTGTCTGCAGTGTCTTCGGTGTCTCGAGTGGTTTAGTGTCATCAGCTGTTGACGAGTGAAGAGTCAGGCATGTCGATTTGTAGGTGTGGGGGTTTGTGTTGTAACGATCGGCACGGCGAGAGAAAGACGACGTAGCCCAGAGAAAGATTCAGAGAAGGCTGTTTGTCTGTGGATGGAACAGTCTGACATGAATGAAGAGAAGAGGTCTGTTTGAATTGTGTCATGGTGTCACTTGAGGATGCGTGTCAAAAACATCCCTTGTTAGCAGTGAGGTGAAGGTGATGTGTCACAGTGGAGTGTGTCTTGTTCTTGACCCGTAAGAAACAACGGGAGAAAGTCGGATGGGTGTGGGAGCCATAACTACTCGCACTGACAACCCCAAATCCTTCAATGTGTACTGCCGTACAACAGGAAGAATGTCTTCGTTGGCAGTGTCATTTCTGTAGGAGGTGATGAGTGCTAAATGGTGCGTGATCAGGTGTTTGTCAGGATGTCTTGCAGTTTCACGAGAGTAAAATGAGTGTTTGTCCTTCTGGAGAAATGTTCTCGCAGGTATAGGAAGCAGTTGTGGTTTGTTGACTGGTACAGTGTTGGAAGTCTGAGGAACTTGTGTCTTCAGTGAAATCTAGGAAATGTCCCCCAGTGTCCAGATGTACTGAGTGTTCTGTTGTCGCACTTGATATTCTGGAAGGTTCTGTGCTTTCGTGTTGGTCTCTAAATGTACCGCATGAATGTGAGGAGCAAATGGCTGGCGTGAGCACCAAAGAACAATTCTTTCATAGGCCTTTGTTTCTTTGAACTGCTATTTGTTTCTTTGGGCACACCGTTGGCGGCCATGAATACCTTTGGCTAAAATTATGTAATCAGTTGTCCTAAAAGTCAACATGAAAGCAGAATTGTGCCCATTTACTTTTAATCAATGCATGTTATTCTAAAGAAAAAAAAAAATCACTTTTCATTTCGAGTGGTGTCACCAATCCTCTTATTTTTGGACAAAAATGGACAAAATCAAGTTCCCCCTGGAAAAGTAAAATGAGCTGCAATCGTAGTTTCACGTTGACTGTAAAATGTGTCAGAGTAGAACTAACATGGTGCTTACCCAGTAAGCCACTTGCCCCTCACATTACTGACATGTGACGGGCTTTGCTGGAAAAGGAAGCTTGTGAGATATCAGAAGGACAACATTCGGAGGAAGCCTTAGCAAGATCACACAGAGACGGCTTTTTACTTTGCCCTCAGAGAGCCAGGAAAACATACACAACATGCGGTGTAGATGTTGGCCTATAGACGTATGCCTAACACTCAGCACAGGGGAGGTGAAACAGCGGAAACCTGCTGCGGTTCTAAGATGCCCCAATCCCACCCATTTATTTCCCCCACAGTGGCAGTAAGGGCGCTGAGAAATGTCAGAGCAGATGTAGGGTAAACGGTACCTTGGCTGCTCAGGTTTGGATTGGTGTAGTCCCACGTGTCCTGGTCATTCTTGAACACGTTAAGGCGTGTTGGCTAAGAGAAAAAAAATAAAAATAAAATTGCTTTCTACCATATCTATGGCAATGCTTGAGTAGGGATGGCAGATATTGAGTAATTACTTCAAATTTTTGGGTAAAAATAAATAAATTGAATGGTTATTACATATTGGTGCAATTAAAGGATTAGTTCACTTCAGAATTAAAATTTCCTGATAATTTACTCACCCCCATGTCATCAAAAATGTTTATGTCTGTCTTTCTTCAGTCAAAAACAAATTAAAGGGTTAGTTCACCCAAAAATGAAAACCGTAAGACCTTCGTTCATCTTCAGAACACAAATTAAGATATTGTTGATGAAATCCGTTGGCTCAGTGAGGCCTGCATAGCCAGCAATGCCATTCAAACTCTCAAGGTCCATAAAGGTACTAAAAACATATTTGAAACAGTCCATGTGAGTTCAGTGAAATCGGCCCATCACTAGATATTGTTGAAAAGTCTTTATTTTGTTTTTTTAGCGCACAAAAAGTATTCTTGTCACTTTATAATATTAAGATAGAACCACTACACTTACATGAACTTTTTCAAATATGTTTTTAGTACCTTTATGGACCTTGAGAGTTTAAACGGCATTGCTGTCTATGGAGGCCTCACTGAGCCATCGGATTTCATCAACAATATCTTAATTTGTGTTCTGAAGATGAACGAAGGTTTTACGGCTGTAGAACGACATGAAGGTGAGTAATAAATGACATTATTTTCATTTTTGGGTGAACAAACCCTTTAAGGTTTTTGAGGAAAACATTCCAGGATTTTTCTCCATATAGTGGACTTCACTGGGGTTCAACGGGTTGAAGGTCCAAATGTCAGTTTCAGTGCAGCTTCCAAGAGCTCTACACAATCCCAGACGAGGAATAAGGGTCTTATCTAGCGAAACCATTGGTCATTTCTAAAATAAAATAAAAATTATATACTTTTTAACCACAAGTGCTCGTCTTGCACTGCTCTGTGATCCACCATGCATTACGTAATCACGTTGAAAAGGTCAAGCATGACGTAGACGGAAGTACCGATCCAGTGTCTACAAAGCAAACAGGCAAAGATTGAGTCAAACTCAAACTCGCGTGATCTTTGAAGCTGCACTGAAACTGACATTTGGACCTTTAACCCGTTGAACCCCAGTGAAGTCCACTATATGGAAAAAAATCCTGGAATGTTTTCCTCAAAAACCTTCATTTCTTTTCGACTGAAGAAAGAAAGACAAACATCTTGGATGACATGGGGGTGAGTAAATTATCAGGAATTTGCCATAATATTTTAAACTTAACTATTTTACTTCTTGCTTTCAAGATTTTGAAAACTGGCTACAAAATTATACTGCCTCTGATACCACATTTTCAAAGGGATAGTTCACCCAAAAATGAAAATTATCCCATGATTTACTCACCCTCAAGCCATCCTCGGTGTATATGACTATATTCTTTTAGAAGAACACAATCAGAGTTATATTAAAAAATATTCTGGCTCTTCCAAGCTTTATAATGAGAATGAATAGTAACCGAGATTTTGAAGCCCAAAAAAGCACATCCATCCATCATAAAAGTAATCCATATGACTCCAGAGGGTTAATAAAGGCCTTCTGAAGTGAAACAATGCATTTTTTTTAAAGAAAAATATCCATATTTATAACTTTATAAACTATAAATACTGGCTTCTGGTAACAGCCGTACACAAGTTGACTTCCAGCGGAAGAGTGACCTCTGACCCGATGTGCGGCGTAGGATGTAGGAGTAGCGTAAGCTTAGACGCCTCTCACCTCTATTTACTCCCATTATACAAATTGGAAGAGCCAGAATATTTTTTAATATAACTCTGATTGTGTTCGTCTGAAAGAAGACAGTCATCTACACCTAGGATGGCTTGAGGGTGAGTAAATCATGGGATATTTTTCATTTTTGGTTGAACTATCCCTTTAAACCATTCATGAATATCGGATATCATCAAAAGTCTGAAAAATAATGATAGAACTGTTTTAGCATTATCACACAATGAATTTAGATGAAGCTCACCTTGGCATACTCGATCTTTAGTGTGCAACAGCCAGAGTATATATCAGCCCCATTGAGCGAGGCCTTGGCCCTTTGGGCGCTCTGAACGGAATCAAATGTGTGAGGAATTAAAGAAATACAGAGGAAATCTTGCACGCCATGACTACAGATGTCATTATTTAAAGCATTCTGGGAACACAACATACTATAGTTTCAGTTAATTGGCTTGGATAGAAACTTCACAACAATGTTTGTAAGACATTCTTAGTCCACACATCATAAAAGCAAGCATGGGAAGTGGATTCAAATGACAAGCTGAAACAACCATAATGATTCATAAACAAATGACGGCTCTCTGTATCTGACAACAGCTTTGATCTTCATTCTTAAACAGTAAAGGATATTCCACCATGGCCTGGACACCATTCTTCCTGAAGATGACGATTCTTTGAACAGGACCACAGTTGTTGCAAATAGTATACAAAACATCCTATAAAATGACAAGAATATTAGTGTATTGTGAAAACACAAATTTATCAAATAAAAGCATCAATAAGCCTAAGTCTTGTAGGTATTACCGTGGTAATGGGATAAATGGGGTTCATGATTGTGAAAAGCAAAACATTATTAACACTGCGGGAGTCATCAGGGTCACCCGGCCTGGATATCTTCTGACTGGTAGAGTAGTTTACGAATGCAGGATGTCCGGCGATGTAGATCTGGTTGTCGTTGGCATAAGTAACAGCATTGCAAGACCCATTCATATCCTCATATTCAACCAAGGCTTGACGCTTCTTGGGCATGAGCACAACATAACTGCAGAGAGATGGAGATGGATGATCCACAATGCATTTCACAACAGGTAGAATCAAGGTACGGCACATTCCACATAGATGTAGCACGCAAGTTACCTGATGGTTCCAAACTCTTGCAGGGCTTCGACGATGTCTGCCTCCAAAACCCCATCCACTAAACCTCGCACATGCACCACGAGAGAGGGGAGGGTCTTGTGTGGGTCATCATAGCCTTCCTATAACATATAAATCATAACATTAGTCCAGTGAACAGGCATAATTACTTACAACTTATATACAAACATAACTTATGACAAAACAAAATTATATTATTCATATTTTACATGCTGTGTATACTTTCCTTATTGTGTACAAATTCTCTAAATTTGTATGTAGTAATCGTCATGTATGTTGTAAAGATGCACAATATTTTCCCACTCATTGTGATTAATAACGTGTATCGTGTATCTATGATGACGGGTTACATGCAACTCAATCCATTCATTCAGCAATATATCAGAATATATGTGTGGCGTAAAAAATACACTAATTTCACACTAATGCAGCAAATATTTCCTTCATAATCATTTCATTTTATCATATTTGTGTTTTTGTAATGCTTTCGGTGAAAAAATCCAGCATGTTGTAGCACAATTGTTTGGTTAGCTGGTTCGCTAACTAGCGCTATTTCAGCCAGCTGGCTAACTAAAACTATGTCAGATAAAGTCTCTAATAATATATCTGATAGTATGTAAGCAAAGATTTGTCTTACGGTCGCCATTCCTCCCTCGCTTTCCGTCTTTTGTCGTTTTGTTGCTCTGCCGCCTTCACTGTAGTAGCGGGCCGTCTGCGTCGCCATGTTGTCCCGTTACGATTCACGCGCAACAAAATGAAATGGACGAAAACTACAGAAAATGGGACAGGCGGGGGTGACGCCCTCCGGACAAGAACCGTGAATATTACTGGTGAACCGGAACTGTCAATCACCACTGTAATCCAATGAAAATAGTGTACAGCTTCGCTGAGCTCCATGATTGGGCACTACAGCATTCACTCTGAACAGCGTTCAGCTTCTATGAGCGAGTTGATACGGAAGCCCTAAAATAAAAGGCAGTGTTTTATAATATTTCTCGATAATTTGAGATCACGACCATTTTTTTAACGAAAAAAATCCAGCGCTTATTTATTTCACACCACACATATAGCAGTACTATATAAATATAAATAAAAAATCAAATAAAGATAATAAATAGAACCAGTAGCCTACTTTTTATTTGGAAACTGTCTGCTCGTTTGAAAGATTAAAGACACTGAGATGTCGACATAAAAACCAAAATTGGAAAATATGTATATATTTACCTTTAAATGTATTTATACATAGGCTATATTTTATATTTTCAACTATAAATAAATAAATAAATGAAACGAAATCAAAATGAATTCATTGTGTTTAATTATTGAAATAAAAGTAGGCTTAATACAAAGGCTACAAAAAAATCTATACAGCCTATTTAAGCTGGGCCAGTATCATAAACCTACTGATGAATCAAATGACTATTAATTATCATTAATAGTGTCTTCAGATATATTGGACTCCAATGATAGCTAAATTATTCTCTACAAATATGCCTACTTCAAAAGACATAAACTTTTCTTTAAAGTCCATTCTGCATTTGCTTTAATTTGCCTACCAACAAAAATTTGTAGGCCTGTTTATTTATTTATTTATTTATTTATTCATATAAATGTCTGCAATGTAAGTACTGCAAGGATACTGGATATATTCCCTAGACTTTTTTCATTTAGTTACGAGATTGCCCGGCTAACAGTGAAAGTTCTCTGAATTTTGGTTAACGTTCTGGCAAAGGTTCTTTCAAAGTTATGAACAATAGTCAAAGAGATGCTTCCTCATTTCCTCACTTATCTGTCCTTCAGCCTGTGACCTGGAAACCAATCAAAGTAAGCCATCTTGGAGGACATCTCAATTCTCTAATTCAGGGCTTCTCAAAGTGGAGACCACGAGATAATTTGCTGTATGCTACCATATTTTCTGGACTATAAGTCCATTTTTTTAATAATCTAAAACATGCTGCAATTTAATTATGATTTATGGTTGACTTAGCCTATATAAGGCAATTAAAGTCAAATAAGCAAAACCTAGACACTTAAAGGTTTTTATAGATGTATTTCTCATGTTTGTGAAAAAAGTATTCACTGTGTTTTGATTCATTTTTTGTGACACGCTCCAGAAAGCAGTTCACGGAGACTGAGATGGCAGAAAGCGCATCCTGTTTGTTCCCTTTCAAGACGGTTTCTCAACGTTACATACAGCTAGCTGACACTATGAGGAAACACCTTTCTCCTAGAAATATTGAAGCCACAATGGCTAATGGTGCTCAAGTGCGCAAAATAGATGCGTTCACGCAACCTACATAAGGTGGGGCTGAGTGACACTCCTCAGAATCTTTCTCCTTCAAATTGCAAGTCAGAAGCCTTTCCTTCAGTGTTGAAATATTGCAGAAAGTGGATTATTTTACAAAAAGAATCCCTTTAAACGTTCCGGTGAGATCTGCATCATGAGTTTTAAGCTTTGTGTGGTCTGCGCGGAACCCATAGAGCCCCTGACGACCATGACATGTGCATCCTTTGTCTGGGCAACGACCACACGGAAGCTGCCATTGTGAAGCCTAACTGCCCTCACGCCGTAGAAGGATAGCCCTCTTGCTCAATGAAGCATCTGCTTCCAGTCAGCCGCCCTACTTCAGCCGCGGAACCCTCGGCCTGGAATGGTCTCCCCCCGCTGAGCCAGAGCAAAGCAGGCTGGATGAGTGGTTTCTCCAGGCTAGTCATCGCCACTGTGCCAACCCCCAAAGGGGGCTCATTCTTTCCTGAGGTGCACGACGAGGTCTCCGGGATGTGGCACATCTATTTGATTCCAAGCCCCCCTGATTGAGGAAGCTGTTGCCACCCCTCTTTGCCCCTCTCCGTGGTGCTGAAGGTAAAGTCCACAATTGTGCACCCCAACAAGCCATGTCGCACCACTGCTAACATTGCTGGGAAAGCGTATGCGTCAGCAGTCCAGGCAGCGTCAGCCCTCCACTCGATGACTATTCAGCAATTCTTTCAGGCGAAGATGCTCAATCACCTAGATAAGCAGGGCCCTAATCCAGAAATCTTCAAAGAGCATCGCAGTGCCACCGATCTCACCCTGTGAGCCACGCTGAAACCTCTCATGCAATTTGCGAGGCGTGATGAGCGCTTCCAAGGAATATCAAGGTGGGTGCTAAACACAATCATAAGCAGTTACACGCTTCAGGTTCCATCGAAATGGCCCACACAGCCCTGGTTCCTGGACCTGCTTGAGATGCTGTCAGGTCCCCCATGGACCAATCCACTGAGGAGGGATCTCCTCTCTCCAGCGAATGGCTCAATTGGCACCCCAACCCTGAGTTGTGGACCCTTCATGTCTGGCCGTTCAACAGAGCCCACCAGCATCAGTCTCACTGCCACAGCTCTTTCAAGACAGCACTTTTACTTGCACTCACTTCTGTTAAATGAGTCGGCGACATGCATGCTCTCTCAGTCAGCGAGTCCTGCGCGGACTTCGGCTCTAACGATTGTAAAGTCGTGCTTAAGCTGAGAAAGGGCTATGTGCCTACAGAGCTCTCAACGCAGTTCAGAGCCCAGGTGATAACTCTCTCAGCTTTCCCCCCAAGCGAGGCCAGGGAAGATCCCCCTCCACAGCCACTCTGCCCTGTGCGTGCTTTGCGTAATTATGTTGAGTGTACCAGACAGTTTAGGCTCTCTAAAAACAGTTCTTTGTGTGTTTTGGTGGTCGCACTAAAGGCCTACTAGTATCAAAACAATCCCATTAGATTGAGGATGCGATAGCTTTGACTTATGATTCACAGGATGTGTCGTGCCCCATAGGTGTGCGAGCCCTCTCTACAAGGAGTATGGCTTCCTCATGGGCATGGGCAAAGAGTATGTCTTATCCAGGACATTGCTCAGCCGCAGGACGGGCTTCACAGTACACTTTTGTCAGGTTCTATAACATGGATGTTTCTTCACTAGCTTCTCAAGTCCTATCAGTGCAAGAAGGCTAGCTAAGGTAAGCCCAATTTTTACTGCTCTCATTCATTATAGCTTCTGCTACAGCATATGCGTCTTGGATTTGCTGTGTGCAATGAACTTAGAGAGGACGGTAAACTCTGCCCCCTTCTCCTGGGTGCGGGGTTCCACTCAGTCCACTAGGGTCTTACAATATTGTGTGACAGCGTCGGCGCCCTCACCTCCTATGCACTCAATACAACAAGCCCACAGTGCTGTTGGTTTCTATCTATAATCCCCTCTAAAACACTGAGCTTCACCACATTTTGCATTGTAGCTTCAGCGGCTGCTGGCCCCTAAGCAATATGTTCACTGCATTTATTCCGTTCTACTAAATGGCTGCAGTGTTATTAAGGATCATTGAATAGTGTACACCAAGCGCCGGGTTCGTCGCTTGTGGATGAATTTGTTGTGATATTGTCTATGGCAGCTTTTTTTGGATAGTTATAAGCACTGAGTTTCACCGATTTCTATATTTGCTGTTGCACATACAGCGGCTAAGCAGGCTCCACACTCCCGCACTCCACTAGGTCCGCTGACATAAAAAAAAAATTCTGCAGTAGGCGGCACTGGCGCTGCTGCCAACTTACCAACTTGTAACACAACGGATCCCAAGGCCTTTGTGTTTATCTGATCCCGGTAAGCTCCACAGCTGTGTGTCTAGCTCCAGTGAGAAGCTGTTGTCAGGTATGTGCTGCTCATCCTACTTATGGACAGTGGCTGTACCATGTGTTGTGGTTACTGCTTATGCAACACTATTAACGTCTCTGCTTATGCCGAGCGCCCTTCGCAGTAACACGGTGTGAATGTACACATTCCCCATAGCATCAGCTAGCCATTTCAATCATGACAACTCAAAATAGTTTTAGCATGTTTTTGTGTATGGCAATGTATTTGGTCTTGGTGGACTAGATCTGCTATGTCACTGCTGCTGCTGCTGCTGCAGAGCATGTATGGACTTGTTACTGCTAATAGATATACATACACGCTGCTGTGAGTATGTAAGATATGCTGCTGCTGCAAGAATGGACATACATGAATCCCGTAGTAGATCTAAGCAGGTGGAGCTGGGGGTGGTGGAGGGTTTCAGAGGAACTCTGATAGCGCGCTGTAGGGCTAGCCTATACAGCAGACTATTTAACCCTTGTGGGACCTTATTGACATTGTTCTCTTTTTCAGTTTCATTTTGCCTGTGTTAATGCCAACTGCATACATTTTGGCACAGGTGTGTATTTTTATTGGAATTTTACTATTTCATCCCCATTTCCTTTTAAAAATCTATTTTACACTAGGTACACAAAATAGTTTCTCTCAGGACCTTTTGAACAAAAATGTCCCCATTGAAACACATTAAAACTGCCATTTTTAATCCTAGGGGATTTTTAATTATACAATATTGCAATCTTTGCTTATAGGCTTTCATTTTCTTGGCAAGGCTTCAAAATTTTAATTTTTACTATTTTTTACCAGATGGTGCCATTTTCTTAGGTTTGGCCTATAAAGAAAATACTTGCTTTATTCTTGTTTTCTGCTTATGCATATTATAGAGCCAGTTGGATAAATTATGCAGCTATAATTGAGTGTGTGTGTTGGTATGGAAGTGAGAGTGTGGTTTGTATGTTTAATAAAAAAATTTGCATGTGTGTGTTTGTAATATTTGAGAGAGAAAAACTCTACTGCAAATCACAAATTCAACCACTGTGTGTACCAGTGGAGTTTTGCTGGCATCTAATGGGGAAAATTTGGTACTGCGTCCAAACAAAATCTTACTGAAAGCTCATTTTTTGAGATACCAACCTCAAATTTTCAACACAACTTGTTTAGATTTATGGCTTTGATTTTCTAGCAGTTTTAGAGTTCAACATGTTTCATAAAATATATATTTTATATAAAATAATGTTCATAAATCATTTTCATAAACTTAAAGGAACACTCCACTTTTTTTGAAAATAGGCTCATTTTCCAACTCCCCTAGAGTTAAACAGTTGAGTTTTACCGTTTTCGAATCCATTCAGCCGATCTCCGGGTCTGGCGGTACCACTTTTAGCATAGCTTAGCATAGTTCATTGAATCTGATTAGCATCTCCTTAAAAAATGACCAAAGAGTTTCGATATTTTTCCTATTTAAAACTTAACTCTTCTGTAGTTACATCGTGTACTAAGACCGACGGAAAATGAAAAGTTGCAATTTTCTAGGCCGATATGGCTAGGAACTATACTCTCATTCTGGCGTAATAATTAAGGAACTTTGCTGCCGTACCATGGGTGCAGCAGGCGCAATGATATTACGCAGCGCCTGTGACCCCCTGCTTGCACAGGGAGCGTGCCTTGCAACCATGGAGACATTTGTGAGAGGTGCTGCGTAATATCATTGCGCCTGCTGCAGCCATGGTATGACAGCAAATTTCCTTGATTATTACGCCAGAATGAGAGTATAGTTCCTAGTCATATTGGCCTAGAAAATCGCAACTTTTCATTTTCCTTCGGTCTTAGTACACGATGTAACTACAGAAGAGTTAAGTTTTAAATAGGAAAATTATCGAAACTCTTTGGTCGTTTTTGAGCGAGATGCTAACGGTCTAATCAGATTCAATGAACTATGCTAAGCTATGCTAAAAGTGGTACCGCCAGACCCGGAGATCGGCTGAATGGATTCGAAAACGGTAAAACTCAACTGTTTAACTCTAGGGGAGTTGGAAAATGAGCCTGTTTTCAAAAAAAGTGGCACGTTCCTTTAAACCTCTGTAACTTTTTTTTTGTTGTTGTTTCACTTTTTAAACTTTTTTACTTCAACAAGATTCTGCAAAGGGTCTTCTTTAAAATGAGACCAAACTTAAATCTGTGCTCCCAAGCTTCAAATGTTTTGATAGTTTTTTGACAGACATTTTTGTCCACTATGGACTTATGTGTAACTTTTTTTATTAAGTATTATATATAAGTAATTTTATATATTCTTATATACTAAAAATATATGTCAATATATCATCAACATTTCTTGAAATATTGAAAAATATCAATACCAATTTTGTGATTTTGTTTAAATTCAATGTCATATATTATTCTTTCCCTATAGCCAAAGCATATTTAGAGGTGCAATTTACATTCATATAGTATATGTTAAAGCTTGGTCTGAAAGTGAGAGTGCACCCACACACACTTCTGGCTCAATCCCATCAAAACATGTGATTCATATGAACTTTGATGTGCTGTTCTCAATAAAACACACCTATCAAACTGCATACACCTTGTGAAAATATTATTAATTATTAATTAGCACTAAGGTTATCAGAAATCCCTTTATTGGGCACTTTTATTTGCTGCATTGAAATCCTCCGACATGGAGGACCAAATGAATGTTTTTGGTTGAAGCTGTTTATTAAAATTGCTTTAATAAATATGCACAGCACAACTCCAAACCCAGGAGTGAATATCCAGTTATTTAGGAAGCATTAGTTTTTCTTCTTGAAGACTTGATGGCAGACTTTGTCCTGACAATGTATCTCCTACAAAAGAGAGAGACAGTATGTTAGTTAGTATGATAATAACTATTCCCACATAGACTGAAACATTTGCTAACACTTTATTTCGATGGTTCATTGTAGATGGTCTACTTAATATCTGCTAACACTTTATTTTGATGCTCCCCAACAGATATTACACTGACTATAAGTAACATTGAAAGTACATGTCAACTTATTCTACTAACCCTAACAGTCTACTAACAGTCTACTAATACTCTACTGAGAGTTAGTTGACATGTAGTTGCAGAGTTACCTATAGTCAGTAGAATGTCTAAAGTGTGACCAGACATTTATTACCACCCACTTGAAAAAGTGCCAATTTTGCCAATTTCTTTTTAAGTGTTCTTTTGTAACATAATGTGTTATGGTATTACCATGTTTATTTGGGTATGTACGGCGAAATATCCTCAAAAATATATAAATAGAATGGTACATCAATCTGTTAATAATTCAGTACCACATTAATAATTAATAAATCAGATTTATTGATTTGTTTATTCTTGTACTGATGGATGGAGTTTGTTGTTTACCAGGTAAAGCAGGTCTCCTTCAATCCACTGCTTCCAGCCGCGGTTCTCCTTTTCTCCCTTCTGGACACAAACCAGTTTATCACCATCCCACGTCACCAGGGTCTGGAAACAAATATTTCAATAGATGTAAAAGATGTATAGGACCCCATCTGCACATTCATGACATAAAAGCAATTATTATATGGTTAAATTTGTTATCTTGAACTTAAAGGGCATTAAAGGAGAAAATATGCTGTATCATCTATAACAATGCACTAAATTTAAATTTAAAGGTTCACTATGTAACTTTTGTTCAAAATTAACACATTTTAACAGTCAATACATCTTCAATCCTTCTTCCAAAATGTGTTTTTGTCTTACCCTGAATCACTATGGTAAGCTGATTATAAGTGTTTATATTTTAGACCTGACGGATGGTTTTCACGGGAAAGTGCGAATATGCATCAGCAGAGTCACTCTCATGCGTTTCTCGTCATATCCGTAAATAGAGAAAAGTTGTAATATGGGAGTGACATAGGTTAGTTCTCACAACGAGTGAGAAAGGTTAACATGGAGCAGCTAAATCTCCAACCTTCGGGGAATCACCTGTTTTAAACAAACTTCAAACAGAGGAGAGTCTGCTGACAAAAAGGGTACGTGACAGAGCTCATAATAAAACAAGAATCAACATTGGCTTGGCTTTTCGGAGATGGCAAGAACTGAGGGAGTTGAAATTGATGGCAATGCAGAGATGGCATTTTTATTACTCAAAAGGTGAGTAAACTATTTAACTGAACAGATAAATTGTTATATGTAGCTCTAACAGAGTTCATTGCTCATATTCATCTGCACAGTCACACAGAGCTGAAGCACAACCAAAACAATGTTCTTCTGCAAAATGCATGCAGTTTTGTTTTTTAACCACTAGAGGGCCAAAAGTTACATAATGTACCTTTAAGAGTTATGTACAGAAAATTTCCATCGATTTGGATTACAAAGTTTTGAAATAGACTGATAAATAATTGTGATGCATATTTGTCAGATGAAACGCTAAGATAGGAAAGATTTCTGCACTCAAAAATGTTTTATTATTACCAATTTGATTTCATTTTTATGGAGCCCCACACATGACATGCAGGAAAAAAATAGACCACTAAATCGGGCACACAATTTATAAATCGAGGGAACAAATTATTAAATCGTTCACACGATTTAGCAAATTGAATGAACAAAATAGTAAATCTTGCGCAAAATTTAGTAAATCGAGGGAACGAAATAGTAAATCTTGTGTACGATTTAGCAAATCGAAGCAACGAAATAGTAAATTGTGCGCACAATTTAGTAAATCGAGGGAACGAAATAGTAAATCTTGCGCAAGATTTAGCAAATCGAGGTAACAAAATAGTAAATTGTGCGCAAAATTTAGTAAATCGAGGGAACGAAACAGTAAATCTTGTGTACGATTTAGCAAATCGCGGTAACGAAATAGTAAATTGTGTGCAAAATTTAGTAAATCGAGGGAACGAAATAGTAAATCTTGCACAAGATTTAGCAAATCAAGGGAACGAAATAGTAAATGGTGAGCACGATTTAGCAAATCGAGGGAATGAATTAGTAAATCTTGCGCACAATTTACTTTTTTCTTGCATGTCATGTGCGGGGCTCCGTACATTTTAATAATCATACATTTAAAAATGTCTTATTCAAAACACTTCAGCGTAAATCTGTTCATGGTGAAAACAATTAAATGTATTCAGTTAAAATGTACGAACCTGGTTAAAATATGGCTAGCTGTGGAACAAGCAATATAAAAAGAATATGAGATTAAAACAAATTGTATTTATTTATTATAAATATATAAATCTGGTTATTGTGTATTTAAAACACAATCAGTTTATTGCTACTATTAAAGAAATCTGTTTCACTTACGTATTACTGACAAATATGCATCACATTAAGTTTATTTGTTTATGTTAAAACTGTGTAATCTGAATGGATGGAAATTTTATATGCAATTCAAATACATAAATATTTTTATTTCTTTTGAGTGGTGTACTTTATATTTAGCAATATTATTGATT
This sequence comes from Ctenopharyngodon idella, assembly GCF_019924925.1. Lineage (NCBI taxonomy): Eukaryota > Metazoa > Chordata > Actinopteri > Cypriniformes > Xenocyprididae > Ctenopharyngodon > Ctenopharyngodon idella. The sequence continues at coordinate 11,813,478 of NC_067234.1, forward strand.
TGACTGCACTGACACTAATGGATGAGAACTGAACTGAGCTGATGATGACATCACTGTTTTCCCCAGAGCTGCTTTATAGGTGAATTGAACTCCTTTCATAATTGATGATCTGAATTATTGATCTGATCTGAACTGAATCTGAACTGAATCTGATGTGAACTGAATCAACACCGAACTGACTTCAGCTGAACAATGAGATTATTGTCTTTATATCTGCATTACAGCAGAATTGAATTCTGTTTGCACCATTGAATCATTATTCAGCTGCTTTGAAACAATCTGTATTGTATAAAGCGAAATAAAGGTGACTTGACTTGTATAGCAAATTAACATGGTATTATCCTCTGATCTACTGTATTTTTCTTATTTCAAAGATGCCAGAAGAAGAGGAAAATGTGTGATCCTGTTTTGGACTTGTTACATTTTGGACACCAACCTTAACAACTCTGTTGTCCAGGGCTTTTGTGTGCTCCTCAAACTCCTCCCCGATGACAAAGTTGACCTCATAGTTTCTGAAGGTGCTGAGAGTTTTGGTCTCAAATTTGTCTCCATTCTGCACAATGACCTTAGTCTGTTTGAGATGCACTGCGATCTTACGGGTGGCAAAGTCGATGTCTGTAGGGCAGGAACAGAATCATATATTAAAACCTTGATTGTTTAAGTATGAATGTGTGAAACTAGAGAAAGGGCGCTTTGGAATCAGTGGAGAAAAAGGGCCATATTTCATCCCATGATGCAACAGAACGACCTCACACACTGGGACAAAGGTGACAGATGTGTTCAGGTTCGCTCATCTCTCACATTTATCAAAGCCACTGATAAGATACTGTGACCTGGCATGAACTTTGACCCTGGAACAAGCACTACAACTCATCAATATTTAATTCAATTAATTTATTAATTAGTAATGAATTAACATTTATTTAATTATTTATTTTACTATAAGTGAGGTGACCAGATTTCTCATTTCATATATTTCATTTTATTTTGAGAAATTGTATTTCATAATAAGGATATCATTAATTATTTTATATATATATATATATAAAAGAACTAGGAAGCAAATTACAAACAATCGGACAAATACGAGTTCCAAATTAAATAAACTACATTTTTCAGGTAGGCTAGAGTGGGTTTATTTAAAATGTATATATTTATTCAACATCTTTTGTTGTTTGATTAAGGACATGTATTTTAGGCTGCTGTCCCTTTAAAACCGAATGCTAGAATTTACTGACACATATCCGGTTTTCTCCGAGCTGTATACGTTCACTTAAGCCATAACATCTTAAGCCATAATCGACTGTATTTACTCCTGACAGCAACATAGTGTTGGCCCAGATCTGGCCCACATCTGGTCCGTGTGTAATCCACATGTACCAGATGTGGGCCGGATCTGGGCCACACTATATTTCTGTCTGGGACTATGACGAGATTAGCTACCTTTGATTAGGCTATTCTCACGTGACAGAAGACTGATACTCGCTTTTAATATGATCACCTAGCAAAGACCATTTAGGAAAGAAGAAATACAGGACAAAACATGTTGTTTTTTTTTGTTTTTGTTTTTTCAGAATAAGTCGGGACTGGGAAAAACAGGGCATCTGGTCACCCTAATGATAATTGTCCTTAAAGGAATAGTTCACCCAAAAATGAAAAATTCTGTCAGCTTTTACTCAAGTTGTTCCAAACCTGTATGAATTTCATTGTTCTGCTGAACACAAAGGAAGATGTTTGGAAGAATGTTGGTTACTAAGCAGATCTCGCACCCCATTTACCAGAGTAGGAAAAAAAATACTATGGTAGTCAATGAGGGGCAAGATCTGCTTCGTTACAGACATTATTCCAAATATCTTCCTTTGTGTACAGCAGAACAAAGAAATTCGGTAACACTTTAGTATAGGGAACACATATAAACTATTAACTACGACTTTTCCCTCAAATAAACTCTTAATTTACTGCTTAGTAATAGTTAGTAAGGTAGTTGTTAAGTTTAGGTATTGGGTAGGATTAGAATAAGGTCATGTGGAATAAGGCATTAATATGTGCTTAATAAGTACTAATAAATAGCCAATATTCTAGTAATATGCATGCTAATAAGCAACTAGTTAAAAGACCCTAAAATAAAGTGTTATCAGAAATTCATACAGGTTTGGAACAACTTGAGGGTGAATAAATGATGACAGAATTTTCATTTTCGGGTGAACTATCCCTTTAAGTTGCCTATATAAAGTCTGATCAAGTCTTACATATTAAGCAAAATGAATACATGCATTCAAATATGTTGCAAAATAAATATTGCTCATGTAAGACTGAATAATTTGCCTCCCTAGTGCAGGCATGATGCACGAAACATCTTACTCTATTACTTTGCACTAAATCGTCTTCTTAAAATTGAGATTTTGCAACAACTGCTCTGTCAATTATGCAGGATTACAGGGAGCTCGATCCACTAAGAACAACATAACCTGTATATAGATATATCTGCATTTCTGGTGTCGTGTTGATAACTTTATGTTTCTGTTTAGGCATACAGTAAAAGAAAATCACTTACCCAAAGCCTTCATGACATCTTCAAAGTTCTCATTGCTGACCATCTCCCACGTTCCATTGTAATCAGCCGGCATTGTGAAGCTGGATGTTGTGTGTGTATGTGTGTAAGGAGAATAGGATGAGGAGAGCCACAGCCTTTTATAGCCGTGTGTGTGTGTGTGATCAAATGAACCATAGGGACAGAGTTCTTCTGATAAGAACTTTTATCTTCATTAAGTGAAGGGCTGGGCTTTAGAAAGGGGATGTACTTGTGTCGGCTTTTAATATGGTCTGAGAGACAAGCTGTGCAGATATTGCAGTTGTCATGAAATTTTAAAGCTGTGACAATAAAAATTACTGTATTGCTTGCTTAAAATGAACCCGAAGTATGTTGGAAATTAACGTTTATTAATATGCTTAATAAATTAACATTATTTAATAATTAAATTGCTTATTAATAAATGTTCATCTTTTGATTATTATTGTTGCCTCTAGTAATTATGTCTGATTTTTAATTTCCAACCTATTTTGGGTTCATTTTAAGCCAGCCATATAGTCATTTTTAAATAATAATCGAGTTAAATAAAACTACCCAGCAGGTTACTCAAACATTTAACCCAACTTGGGTTATTTTTAACCCAGCATTTTTAGTGTATGACAATGAGGCGTCAGTAATAATGTGTCACTTGCATTCGTGGGTTTGTAACTCTGGTGAAAGTATGGGGCACACAAGGATAAGTTAAGATAACTTATACTGCACTTGATCTCTGTCACCATGACACAAATCACTCTCAATATCAGTTCAGGCATGTAAACCACTGTCTTTGATCATGAAGTATCAGCGGTCATCACGTTAATGCAATCACTTTCAGATTTCACAAATGTATTGACATTCTTAACACATACTGGTAATGAATTACATTGCAATAACAATGTATTACTGTAAGTTTGATTAAAGTTATTTAAAACTGGATTAGACGATTTGTTGCATGTCTATGAGTTTTACCATAACCCATTGCAGAAGTCTTAATAGTTAATAAACCATGATCAAGAGTGAAATATGACCCTCGGACAACACTTGAGTTTAATATAAAGAAATCAGAGCAAAAATACATGAATAAATAAACTATAAAATAAATAATAAATAACAAATCTCATATTTATTGTTGTAATACAGTTAAAAACTATTTTAAGAAACTATTATTAATGGTTTCAATTTAATGGTATTTATGACGATAATAATGGACCTAAAACATTTTCATTGTCTTAATGTAAATTAGAGCTGCACTATTCTGGATAAACTGAGAATCACGATTTTTTTTTTTTTTTTTTTTTTTTTTTTTTAATAGAGACCAAATTTCTGCCAAGACTCTGAATAGAAAACTAAACAAAATAACATGTAATTTACTAGAGGTTCTGACAAAATGTTAATTGCTGCAGTCTGTTTAAAAATGTTTTAATTAATTTGAATTAATTATTTTAAAAGAATTGTTTGAATGAATGATTCAATGACTCGCTTATAAAAAGTTGAATCAGCGTTTTTGTACATATCTCTTGAATGATTTAATGACAAATACATTTTTAACAGTCACTTGTCGCCACCTACTGGTGAAACGATGCAATTAATACAATCTTTATTTAAAGTGTTACTTTCAGAAGGTGATTTATTCTTTTGATCGCTACCATTTATATCAGTGTCAGTGTTGCCAAGTCCGTGGTTTTCCCACGGAATTGGGCTACTTTTACACTGTTGCCGTGGGTTGTTTTTCATGTCCGCGACCCCAAATAACATGATATTTAGCCCCTGGAATGCGAATTTAACAAGGGTAACCCCGCCAAAACATGGATTTTACCCCCTGAACGCGATTTTAACCAGGAGACCACCCTGAAATGTGATTGGGCTAGTTTTGGGCTAGTTTTGAGTATCAATTGGGCGGGTTTTGTTGTGAAACAACAACCCTGGCAACCCTGCAGTACGATCACATTCATCTGCATTTGCGCTGCCATTGATCCAGAGAGAGTAGCTATCATAACAGTATAGGCTATTCTTATTTCTGTGTTACAATAATTCACATTATCACAGTACTGGAATAAAAGTTCAGATATCAACACTGATGAGGGTTGCCAGGTTTTCACAACAAAACCCGCCCAATTGATACTCAAAACTAGCCCTGTTACATTTCAGGGTGGTCTCCTGGTAAAAATCGCATTCAGGGGGGTAAAATCCACATTTTGGTGGGGTTAAATTCGCATTCCAGGGGCTAAATATCATGTTATTTGGGGTCGCTTCAACCCGCGGACATGAAAAACATCCCGTAGCAACAGTGTAAAAGTAGCCCAATTCCGCAGGAAAACCGCAGACTTGGCAACACTGTCGTACTGGTCAAAAGTTGGGATCGAATGAGATCACGTGGGTGTTTGAATCAACATCGCGAGATCAACGATTAATCATGCAGCTTTTTCTGGTTTTGAGGTAAATTATATGACCTAAAAATGATATAGCCTAATCAATAATTCATGCCAACATGTTTTTACGTTAGCCTACTTTAACTCATCAAATTAATTTAAACAATTTCAACTTTTTTATATAGCCTAAATTACACGAGATTCAACTCGCCTTTTTAAAAGTCAGTTTAATATAGACTAATTTAAGTTGAAATGCTAATTACAACTGAAACTTTTTAAAAGTTTTAATAAGTAGAAATTTTTAAAGTATGGATTTTTGAGTTTTTCATGAGAGTGGCCCAAATATCTGAAGGTGAAAAAGAACAAACAATTTTGGCATTTTGCCCTATAAATAATCCTAAGCAATAAATGTTGCAAGGTTTTAAAAAAAAATAGAGCAGAAGGTCGTATTGCTTGAGAAATATAATTTAGGGCAAGTGTTCTCGTCACATCATTCTCTTCAGTGTATTAAAAACTTATGAGAGTTAGAGTTTTTCAGTTAGTCCTCAAAACCACCAAGCAATTCTGATCCCATCAGCAAAATCTCATCTTTACAATGTGATCAAAGACCAGTTTGAAACCTAACGCACTTACTGAAAGAGGAACATTTCAAGGCACTGATCAAAAACATACTGAGAAAAATATAATTCATCATTTGTAGGCTGAATTAGTACTGTGTAAATATCAATTAGTTAACCAGTTTCATTAACCAAAATATCAAAAGAAAATTCAGCTTCTCCATCCTCAGAGGAAAATCAAGCTATAGCTTGTCAATATGCTTAACTTCATTCAAGCTAGCGTACATTACAAATGTGTTCTTCAATATTGATATTAGGAAGTGTGCAGGAGCAAAAGCCAGAGATAAGGATAGAGCTGATTGTACGCATAGGCCTATACTTCAGATCATGTAGGCTAAAGTTCAGTTGCTGTCTGTGATACTACTCTTGCACAATTCTCCTTGTTTAAAAAAAGAAAAAAGAAAAAAAGAAAAAAGAAGTGTTCTGGGTAACACTTTAGTTTAGGGTCCAATTCTCACTTTTAACTAGTTGCTTATTAGCTTAGATTTTACTAGAATATTGTCTGTTTATTAGTAATTATAAAGCACATATTAATGCCTTATTCTGCATGACCATATTCTACATCCCTTAATCCTACTCAATACCTAAACTTAAACACTACAACAACTACCTACTATTAAAAAGTAGTAAATTAGGAGTTCAGTGTTGACAGTGAAACACAGTTCAGTTTTATATGTTTATGTACAACAGTTAACAAAATCAGACAAATGTTTATACCAAACTTCTTTGTACTATGAAATCTTGCAACATCTGTCATTGTAAATAGTAAAGCTAGATTGACATAAGACCATTCCAAATCCCTTCTCATATCGGGAATTTTATGCTCACTGCATTAACGATACCAGACAAGTCATTTCAATCGGCGGCCATCTTTGAAACGCCTCTCTGGCATGCAAGTGCAGCTCCTACCTCTTTAAATGGGAAAACATCAAATTCTTCAAAGTTGTTCGCCAAGCTTACAATTAAATTTCATATTTGAAATCACCAGTGAAATTTGATAACAACTGTCTCATAAATTTTGTTTCTAAACGCTCAAATCATGAAAAAAAACCCCAGCATTTTTCAGGCTGGATCAAGCTAATGCGCATGCGCAGGACTGGAACCGGAGCTTCTAATGGTGCGTTCACACCAGACGTGAATGAAGTGTTAAGTGCGAGTGATTTACATGTTAAGTCAATGCAAAGACGCGATAGACATCCTGCAGCGCGAATTGAGCGTTTCGGGCGTTTGAACTTTGATTCGCGCGAGTTGAAAAATCAGAACTTTGGCGAATATTCGCAGCGCGTTAACCAATCAGGAGCTTGCTCTAGTAGTGATGTGATTACGACGTAGCGAGCGGAGGCAGAAATCCGAAACAACAATGGAGGACAAAATCATCGTCGCTGTATGTGGATACCCGGAGCTGTACGATACATCTTCGTACTTTCATAGAAACAGGAATAAAAAGGATCTTGCTTGGAAGAAAGAGAGTGAGGAGGTCGGACAATCTGATAAGTTGTAAAAAAAATGCTCTTTACTCAATTTGAGCTATATACATATTGAGACTACAAGCTAGCTAAAGCCGGCAAATTGAGCTTATTCATCTGACGCAAATTCGCGTCTGTTGTGAATTTCATGCGCGAATGAAGCAAGTAAACTCAAAATAGGCTTGTTTGAGATGAGCAAATTCTGTGCAGAACCGATCACCGGTGATCACCGCGAGATGCATGCCGGTTAGAAATGTGTCCGAGGGTGGGCCGCCTTGCTCTGATGTCATGCTGATGAATGTCAAAAACCTCTCACGAGGGCGAGGCGGCCTCATCGGATTCTGCAGTCGGGCGCAGTTGCTTTCCACCGACTGCGCTGACCAAAAGCACGATGGGAAACGACATGCTGACGACACAGCTTAATGCTTATTGGTTTAAACAACCGTGGTGTATTGATCTCTTTTTAAAATGTTTGATTTTAAAACTCTAATATCATGATTTATGTGTATAAATTATGTGTGATTATTCCTAAACTCTCTCACAGTGCGATCTCTCTGTGGGTTGTGATTGTTATCATATTTATAAAAATATATAAAAACATGTCTGTAATTAAAATAAAAATGATTACTCGCATCCTTCGAATGGAAATAAATAACAAGTACTGTTGGGTGTATTGTTCATTATGTTTATTTTCATATAAAAGCAACAGAACTTAAATTACATCCAGTTTATCAGCAACAAAGCGCGCGAGTGTGAATCCCGCGATATCCGCCTTTGATCTCGTAGGTGTCTGGTCCACTACGAGAACGGAGAACTGTCCGTCTTGTCTGCACTTTTTTCACTCCTCTCCTCACTGCAGCCGCCTACTCTCGCCTACATTTCAGGCGAGGCTATGCGCATCTCAAACAAGCCTATTGTTCAAGCGTCCAATCACGCGCGAATAGCGTGATTTATTCGCGCAAGTCGCGCCTGGTGTGAACACCCCATAACAGCAGCTGCAGTAACGCGATGACTTCACCAATCAGCGATTGGCTCTTATTTACAAGGCGGGACTTATTCCGCCATTTTGCGCATTGCATGTTCTCCCATTCATAATAACATGAGTGAGTGCAAGTCTTTCGATATAATTTTTTGACGATACTTAAGTCACTTCATTTGCTTAAAGAACCAGTGAACAAATACATTTGTAATTTCTACAGCAATCTTACTCAAAAAAAGCACTTTAAAGTTCAAATGCGAAATATTTTAATTTAGCAACAAAGATATTTAAAAGCACAATTATTCTGATATGTCAGAATTTAGTCAAATTCCACTTCACAAACAGGCCAATTGCCATAACCTGATTAAGCCAATATTCTGGTTTCTAGAAACCTGAGTAAAACAAGTGCTATGTGCCTGAATTAATCAGAATATTGGGTCACGCAAACACCTGAATAACTACTGTGACAGAACATTAATTTATATCCATCTACATATGTATATATAGTAACAGCGTATATGGAGTATTGCCTACAAATTATATAGAAAGGTTACAATAACGATAGAGCATCTAATGCTTAACCAGAATATGGACTTGATGGTCAGTATGTGTACATGTAATCACGGCCAATTATATTTGTTAAAAGAAATGAGATTTGCCTTTCATTTGTCCTGTATCCATCAGCTCATTTAAAGATTTCTCAAACAAAACAGATGACTGAAAACGAGATCCAATTCCAACCTGAAACAGTACTTTATTCATAGGAAGTCATCCCTCTCCCACTTCAGCGGCCAACAGGCTTAACATCCTCAGTGAATCTTGTATTAAAGAAGCTCTTATGAAAAAGACATCAAGCAAAATGCCAATTGACAAATGCATTACATAAACTGCGATGCACAATTCAAAGACTTGTGTACAAAAGTTCATTGCTGTCCATAAGTTAAGTCAGAAAAGGAATTAATACTGAAAGTATGCAACACAGATCACTAAAACATCTTCCCAATATGAGAAATCACAGTACTTTGCTGGAAGTACTCATTTGATTTACTGTACTTAGCAAACAGGTACCAATTCATAGTTCATGGCATGGCAATTCATTTTAATTGAATACAAAAAGAAAATTAATGCTTGACAGAGGAATTTAAATATACAATACTTTGCTACAAACTGATTCTCAGAAACCTGGAAATATGGTCAAAGAAATCGAAACAAAGAGGAACCATAAGGAAAAGCATTTGTACATTTTGGCTCGACGATCCCTTCAACAGTGACATTACAGAATTTGTGTGTCAAAGACGACTTGTTCGTTTTCATAAAGGGTGTTTGGACCTAAATGCTTACGTGGAAAATATGACACTAGAATCCTAGAACTAAAAATAAAAAAACAAATGCAAGTCTGAGAATATGGTAAACGTAGTTGACCCCTGAGTTTCTAATGCAGATCTAGTGTATAAAATACCTCATTACAGTGTGCCTTTTAGTGCAAGCCAGCAAATATGCTCGATTAAACAGGAGGTATATTAAGATAGCACCCAAGCAAATAATGCTTCTCTATGCAGTCTGTCCTGTTGGCCGAATCACAGAGTGGGGCTGGTTTGAACAGCCAAACCAGTAGATCAAATACATCTTATTTATAATTCATTTGTTTCGTTTGTTTTTTTTCATAGAAAATATAAATATCCCTGAATGGAACTGATTCACAGTATAGTGAGGACTCCAGTGCTACTACCATTGTTTTAATGTTGGGACAATCAAGTGTCTTCAAGGTCTCCAGTTAGTGTCCTTCATTCGCTGTCTTGGTAATTCACAGTCCGCTTGCCTCCGTTTCTGGTCCGGATGCGTGTGGCCCGTCGAGGTTTCCCATACGACACGTCGCTATCCTCGTCGGAAACATCCCTCTGACGTTTCCTCGAGCGCGCCGTTCCTCGGTCACGGTTTCTTAGCCTTCTCTTTGGACTGCTCCGTGAACCTGAGCTGGCATCCGATTCAGACTCCCCAGACTCTTCGCTCTCAGAGTCGTCGTTGCTTCCGTCGTCGCTTTTGCTTTGCTTCCGCCGTCGTCGGCTTGCTTTGGGATTCGTCTCCTGAGGCCTTTGTTCTCGACCATTCTCCGATTTGCATCTAGTTTCGGAGTCGCTCTCAGAGTCCGTCGAGCCGCTCAAGGGCTTGAAGCGCTTTGCGCTCTTTCTTTGAGGTTCCATGCACTCGTTTTCATCACTGGTCCTACTACTTTTGTTGTCCGTGTCTTCAGACTCTGAGGAGCCACCACGTTTCCTTTTGGAGTCGCCGCCGCCTGATGGTTTTCTTGCCCGGGAGATGGTCCGCTCCTTGCTCTTCCCATTCTTCGATTGAATCTCCATCTCAGGACTGAATTCTTCATCCGAGTCCTCCATAATGTAGCTCTTCTTGGGAAGATTTCGAAGTGATTTTCCTTTGGATGCAACTGTAAGGCAAGGCTTCCTCCTTGGATGCGTCGGCTTGTCTTCCTCTGATGCTTCGCTCTTTAGCGACTCATCGGAGAAAGTGCCCACCTTTTTCCTCCTCCTCCGATCTACCTTCCCTTTGCTATCCGAACTGGAGGCATCCGACCTCGCATCGAGTTTCTTTTTGCGCGCGTGGGATGCCCATTTTCTGTTTCTGAGGGACCTTTTTTCTTCTGCATCATTGCTTTGATTCTCATCGTCTTCTGATTTAATTCTCTTCCTGTGTGCGAGAGATTTTTCTGAAACGTCGCTGAGTTCCTCTGAGTCCTGGGTTGTTGACATTAATGCATCTGTGGATAAGGTTTTTTTGTGGGTAACTTGCTGTTTTTGGCTGTCTGATGATGCTTTACTTTTTTTCAGCTCTTTCGTATCCACCTTTCTTCCATTTTGATGAGGGTGCTTTTGAGTTCTGGGAACCTCAACATCCTCCTCAGAGCTCTTTTCAGAATCTTGCTTGCTTTGCCGAGGTTTCTGATGTCGGTCTCTGGAGCAATTTTCCTCTTCTTCGGCATCGGTGTCATTCAGTTTCTTTATTTTACTGACAGCGGCTTTTGCGGTCTTCCTGGTGGACTTCCGCCTGACAACGAGGTCCTCGTCCGACTCCCCATTCACACTTTCATTCTGACTCCCCTCATCATTTGAGTTGTCCTCACTGTCCTCCCACTGTCGTTTGGTGCTGTGTCCATTAACGAAAGGAGACATTTCTAAAAATGGAAATGTGGAAGTAAGTAAGTAAGTACAGTCTACAACTTCCTCTCCACAATGTACAAATTGACCTTTCTTTATTGTCAGTGTCGCATTAACGCTTAAAGGATTAGTTCACCCAAAAATGAAAATTCTGTCATCAATTACTCACTCTTCATGTCGATCCAAACACACAGATGAAGACATTTTTAATCAAATCTGAGAGATAAAACATTTGCAGTCCATTTACCTTGTGAATGGGACAACATTTAATGTGTAAAAACTGCAGGATGGGACTTTTGTCCGTAAGGAATTGACTAGAGTGTGAAAGTTGATGAAATGGAGAATAACTTTATTCAATTTCTGTATATTTCCTACCTGTTAGACAGGGAGGTCACGTTGAAATATGACATTTATTATAATGGGATTTTGTGAAGATTGTTTTAAGTTCACTTAAATTAAACGGTTTTTTTTTTTTTTTTTAAAGCCTAATAAAAATGTTGAAATTGATAGCTTTCAGTTATACTCTAATGTTGAATATCTATAATTAATGTTTTAAATAAATCTTTCATAGAGACATCAGTAGCAGTATTAGTATCAGTGATACTGGCCTTCATTCATAAAAATATGCCATTAACCCTTTAAGACCTGAAGGTTTTTTTAGAGTTTTATTTTCTGAGCAACATACACAAAAGTAAAGACTCATAACTCCAAAACTGTAGCAAGGAGAGTCAAAAGGTAGGTATCATTTGATAGAACACTTTTTAAATTTTTAGAAAATATAAATTATATTAGGACATTTTCATGCTGAGAAACCACTGATAAAACAAAAAATATCTATAATTTTTTTATTTTTTTTTATTTGACATGGAATAACTCAGGAAGGCAATAAGATCGGAGAAAAAATATTTTTTGGTGATGCTCTCCTATATCTGAGCTGCATCTGGTTCAAATTTTGTGGTAACAGCATAAAGTATAGTTGAATAAAGTGTTCATTTTTTCGCGGCCAGATGGCGCTCACGGGCGGTAAACTCCGGTTTAGAGGCACTTTTCAGCACTCGTTAGGAGTTTTTCAAAATGATTAGCGGCATTAAAAAGCTGAGTTTCTAAGCTTTAAAATGATATCTATTTTGTGTTATTCCACGTTGGAAAACGAACATGGATGGTTCAGGGAACATTGGATACACACTGCATCCCGGAAAGATGAGAGACATGTTTTTAGCCAAGTATGCTACATCATTCCGTGAGTAATATCTTGTGATCAACGCAATATATTATATATATATATATTTTATGTTATTTTGGGTTCATTTTAATCGTGAGAATCTGCTTTAAATAATGATGTGCCATTTTCTATGATCTGTGCATTTTTCATGAAGTTATGAGCGCGTGAAATCTACATATTTGTATTCAGTTAGCGGCTGTGCTGTTTTTGTTGTAAACGCATATTACTCAGACTCATTACAGGGTGAAAATAATGCAACAGGAGCATGTGGGAGGCTTCATCTGAACGAGTAAAGTCTCTGGTTTTGTATGCAAAAAGAATTTTTGTGCTACCTATATGGGTTCAGTTTTTATTGGCTCTTAAATAGAGACACACAAATGGGAGCGCGGGCGCTCCATCCGGTCTTAAAGGGTTAAACAAGTGTTTAAAATACACCGTCTTTAAGTTGTTTCTACATTAATGTGGAGAGTAACTGAAATTATTACAATGTAAAACATTAAAAACGCCAATGTTTTTAAATCACGATTAATTTCAGAAAAAATGTGTGATTAATTAGTTAAATTTTTAATCGATTGACAGCACCAAGTTGTCATTAAAATTAACTTTTCTCTTCTTTGGAAAAGCATGCACTTATGAACAAAACAGGTACGTGTAGATGGATAAACATTTTGATTTCATGTTGACTGTAGAGCTCAATAGTTGAAGGGGAGATACTACCAAACATACCCTTTTTCTCTGCTGATCGTCTACATGGTCTGCGGCCAGCAGATGATCTCTCCTTTTTGCTGTGAGAAGACGAGTCACTGTCTGCGCTCACACCACTCTTCTCTTCTTCACTAGCAGAAGCGTCACTTTCATTTGACTCTGTGAGGAGGACAACATTAAAAACATTTAAGTTACATTACATATTTGGACAGAAGTTACACAAAACATTTCAAGGTAAGCGATGTAGATGTTTATACCCTCCTGAGAAGCTTCCTCTTCGTCTGAATCAGAACTGCTCTGAATGACAGCAGAGCGTTTGCTAGCACGGGTTGCGGGCCGTGTGCCGCCTCCATGACCCTCCTCATCCGAGCCGTCACCGTCTTCCAGGGTATCCATGAGTTTCATCTTATTGACCGCTGCCATGGCGGTCTTGCGGGTCCTTGGCCGACGATTGACAGAAGACGATGACTCGTTTTCTGAGGTGTCTGAACCTTGTGAATGCTCTTGGTCAGAATCGCTGCAGGGTCGTGGTCTCTGACGCTCATGTGACCTGCTGTGCCCATTCATCTTGGCATGGCTCTCTAGGATACACAAAACAGTCGGTGCATGAAAGAAAATTTTGTTTGTCCACTAGTCACACTTTTTCACTAGGTGGACACAGCTGAAAGCACTTGAAATGTATTCATATTTCTCCAATTGTGTTCATCAGAAAGAAGAAAGTCATATACACCTAGGATGGCTTGAGGTATTTTGAGTAATTTTCATTTGAAAGTGAACTAATCCTTTAGCCATCAAATCAGATGTTTACGAAGCATTTATGAATCCGGAGAAGAGTTTTCGGAAAGGCCCGTTTTACGAGCAAATTACTCTGAATTTACTCATATTTTTTACTAAAGTTTCATGAATGAGACCCAATGACAAATTGTGGCGTCTCACCATGTTTTCGTTTTGCTCCTTTATTCTGTGCAGCTCTTCTCGTGGCTCTAGTCTCTCGTCTGAAGACACGAGACGAAGATGAAGGTTCTTCATCCTCTTCCGACTGACTCAAAGATTGTTTGCTGTCATGATCAGACCCTATAAATCAAAAGCACAAACTTAAACTATGGAATGGCCCCATGTAATAAAAGGAATACACTCAACCTATAATTAGAGATTAACCTATAATTGGTTTACCAATATTTAGTCATTTCTACTTAATTTGTTGTCTTTGTAATATCAGGTCAACTGATAAATGGCTCCACCTGGTGGATCTCTAAAAATAGTGCCTGTTAAAGCACTGCGCATTCAACAAGAACAACGATTGGTTGAAATTGTTGATCCAGTTCACAAAACCTGGTAGAATGTTTTGTTTACAACTTAGGCATAATTTATTTACACACATAAGCAGTTCACTTGAAAATGAAAGTTCATTCCTATGATGGCGAGTAAACGAACTTTCATTTTCAAGTGAACTGGTGTTGTTAGGTACAACGTGCAGCAAACAAGTGCCTTACATTTTAATACCGGAAACTAATAAGTTTTATGAATTGTCTGTCTTACCGGATGAAGATGAGCTACTCCGTCTGAAGGTATCCTTGGCTTCATTGACTCTGCGGCGCTCTGGTCCAGACACTTTGGCTGAGGTAGATTTGGCTGTAGACTGTTCTGTATTTTCCTGAGTTTTTATAGTAGCCCTCTTTTGACTAGGGCCAGGAGGAGAAGGAAGGACAGCTTTATTGTCTTCAGCATGGAAACTATTAATGGCCAAAAACAAAACAGAAGAATAAAGGAGAATAGAATAAGAGAACAGAGAGATCAGGCCTACCGTGTGGATCCTTGGTTGGAAAGAGCCGAGTCCTGATGCTGAGACTTTTTCCTGAATCTCTGACTGCGTCGCAGCTTCAAGCTACTTTTGACGGCAGTCTTGTAGTCAGAAATGATTTTGCGTATACTCTCTTCGAAAAACGCTGAAAGTCGCAAAGTCATGCTGTAGATCTGTAAAACAGCACAAGGATATCAATGAGTCTTTAAGAATTAGGCAAAAAGACAAGACGACAGATGACAAGGTGGAGAAAAAAAAAAAGAAAAAAAAAAGACATTAATACATTACCTTTGACCGTTTGTTTGGCGTGTAGGCTTTAGCATTGGCAAAAATAAGCCTGGTGTCCTTGCACAGGTCTATGGGATTTTCATAGTGGTCTTCTTCAAGAGTCCGCCGCACAGTTCCAAGATCCATAGGCATGTCGATAATATTACCGTAATCCTGGAGACACCAAGACATGGTATTATAAAGACTAAACTACTACAATTAACCATCTTTGTCCAAAAATAGACACCTCTTTTTTTTGTCATATACATTATTTAAAAAATAAAAATAACATAATACAGGGCTCGACAATAAGGACTGCCTGATGGCCCGGGGCCAGTGTGAACGACGCTCGGGACAGTAGATGGAACTGTCACTTGCCCGATCGGGCCAGTGCTGTAGGGTGTGCGATATATATCGTCTATGATATCGTAATTGTTGATTTAACGATCTGACATTATCGAGTATGTCCCTCACTTTACAAAAACACACCGATTGAGTGCATGCATACAATACATGATGTAGTCTAGTAGGTTAGACTAGTGCGTGTGCATATTTAGAGTGCACGATTCACTGCGTGATTTAGTCTATTAAAATGCATTTATAATACCCCCAGAATTCAAGATAAGGGGCAAAAATGCCCCTGTATGTCTTTTATATTTCTATAGTTAACCAATTTTACACAAAGAGCGCCATTTTTATCCAAATATAAGCACACTGATATTGATTTTATACAACGTAGTTTAATAAACAAGCAGTTTATATTAAATAACTTAAACCTGGTTCGCGCTCTTTCGCCAACGAAAATAGTTCCAAAGTAAGTCAACAGAATTGTTATGCGTCTCTGAGCAACACTTCCTGAATGAATCAGCCGTTTGAATGAATCGGTTGAATCTCAATGACTCGCTCATTAACAGTGACTTGCTGCCACCTCCTGGCAGGTTTAATTTCACATTTAAAGTATCTTTTTATTTTATAAATAGTTAACTTTAATAAAATTTAATCTATAGTTATACATTAGATTACAATTTCTATAGGCTACCTGAAAATCTCCTGTTTAAGCCTACATAAAAACCTGAAAAGCACTGTTTATTTCATTTATGTTTATTCTGTTGTATTTATTTGTGCCATTACTTGTAGTTTGATTATTTGTTCCTATTACTTACTGTTTACTTGTCTAACAATATTTAAAATTTACATGAGTTAATCTAGTAGCTTTTGGTGTCATAACCTTATTAAAGTTACATGTATCAAAAATAACGAAAACAATAACTAGGCTTATTTTATAGGCCCATTTTCTTTTTTTACTTTACTATTTTTTTATATTGTGGGCAGGGCAGGGCAAGTAAAAATTTGAACCACTGGCCCAACTGGGCCAGTAGAAAAAATCCTTAGTGTTGAGCCCTGTAATAAATACAATGCCCACTCCTACTGACAATGCTTGATCCCACATTTAAATCAGTTTGTCTTATTGGGTTGGAATTATGAACTCCCTAAAACCGAATATCTCAACATTAGCAGTTAACATTTACTCTAAACATGAATATGCAGCATGTACAATACTTTAATAAAAATGATACATTCCTATGGAGCTATTGTTGTTGGGTATGAACATTCATAGCTGACAAATGTTTTTTTTCTGGTGTGGAAAATTTTATTTAATTGTTCAGTGATGAAAATGTGCCAATCAATAAGCAGCTGACGGGTGCTGTGTACCCTAAAAAATGTCCTATTTGCATTAAAGTATTAGTTCACTTCAGAATTAAATTTCCTGTGGTTAAAAAGTATATAATTTTCATTTTTTTTAGACAATGGCCAATGGTTTCTCTAGATAAGACCCTTATTCCTTGTCTGGGATCGTGTAGAGCCCTTTGAAGCTGCACTGAAACTGACACTTGGACCTTCAACCCATTGAACCCCAGTGAAGTCCACTATATGGAGAAAAATCCTGGAATGTTTTCCTCAAAAACCTTAATTTTTTTTCAACTGAAGAAAAAAAGACAAACATCTTGGATGACATGGGGGTGAGTAAATTAATCAGGAAATTTTCATTCAGAAGTGAACTAATCCTTTAAGAATCTAATATCTGCGTAAACCAGAAGGAGCAGATAGGAGATAGCTTACGCACAAATAAGCTAATGTGATCAAACATTCAACAGCATATCCCCTTAGCTTTCAATCTCCAGCTTCCATATTTGACCACTGTTTATGATAAAACTGGGTTGCAGTGACATTAGTTTCTTAATTTATGTCAGGAGTTCAAAATAATCAATCTGTAATTTTTTATATTGTGAATAGAATATCAACACTCATATGAATTCAGTCACGTCTTCTCCGGTTTATATGTGTTCACATAGCTTCATTGAACAGCATCTGTCAGGGCTCTTAGTCAAAAAAAAATGCATATTTGGAGAAATATTTATTTATGACACGTTTGCAAAATATTTCGTCATACAGAATACCATTTCCATTAATTTCCCACTGAATTATGCTATCTGAAGAGCTGAAAGAGCATGGCTGTCTTTGCGTCAGCTATGAAGAACTCAAACATTTCTACATGTGAAAAAAGGAGCTAATAAACAACATTACGACAGAATATGGTTTGTGTGTGATTTTCATGTGATTTGGGGTATTTTCATGTCAATAATGGATGTTTACATTATAAATGCTAAGCAGGTGTAGCGATTAGCTGCATATAAAAGGCTAAAATAACATTTCAACATCATTATATGACTGAAATCCACAATAGATTGTGATCGGAAGTTAAAACAAACACTGAAAGGTAGTTTAAAGTGAGTTTTGAGTAAAAGTGTATTAATCTTTTAAATTGTGCTTATTTTTTGTTTTCTACAAAGATTTCAGTTAGTAGGCGGATTAATGTATAGTGGGATCAAGTGGTGTAGATTGGCAAACCATGTAATGTCAGAATAAAGACTAATAATGGCTGAATACAAACAAAAGAATAATGTTAAAAGAATAATGAAGATTAAGTCTCATGCAGGCAGAAGTGTGAAAGATTCGTTGAGTGAGAACAAAAGAAACATGAATTGGTCAGTTCTCACCAGACATTAGACTGCAAATGAGTGTTTACAGGGAAATAAAATATTTTATTAGCATCTTATCAGCCTTCTCTAAAAGCTCAAATTACATGTCTATATAAATAAAACTCAGTTTTCCTCAGATTTGGAATGAAGCATGACCACACTTGTGGCTTCACTTTAATTGTGGTTATAAGTTGTTCTACCACATACACAATATTTTTATACATTTAAAAATTATATTCTTAATATTTTTGTTTTAGTTTATGTTTGAGCTTCTATATCTCCATATTAATAACATGAACTGTAAACTCTCAAGTGTTGGCTTTCCAAATATATGTTGGTTATGTGTCTTTTCAGAATGACTGATGAGCAGCAACCTTTTTATTCTGGGTATGTCATTTATGCTGGCAACTTTAAAAACAAAATACTCTGGAGGGGAAGAGTTAAGAAATATGACCACTTCCCTAACATTATTCCATTGATTAAGTTTTGGAGACTCACCGGATATTCTCTCTGATCTACGGGATCCCGGAAAGGCTCTGAATCCTCACACACAAACATGTAGTCCAGTAAACGTTTGCAGTGGTACTTCCATGCGTCCCTGTCCTGCACGACCTCCACTGATGGCTAGCGAAATCAAGAAGAGAAGCATCTTTAACAAATCCATCCATCGAAACAAAGTTCTTGTTTACCATTTTGTGTCCGAATTTTTAACCATGGGGCAATATATAGTATGACATTAAAGGGTTAGTTCACCCAAAAATGAAAATTCTGTCATTTACTCACTCTATGGGTAACCAAACAGTTGGGCCCCATCAACTTCCATTGTAAGTCAGTGGGGCCCATCATCTGTTTGGTTATCGACATTCTTCAAAATATCTTCTTTTGTGTTCAGCAGAAAGAAGAAACTCATACAGGTTTGGAACAACTTGAGGGTGAGTAAATGATGACAAAAGTCTCATTTTTGGATGAACTATCCCTTTAACAATGTAATAGAGTCTCTGTTGACACATTTCTACCAATGTACAGTATATACACTGTCATATTACCCAACTCTACTATTGTACTATTACACATAATGTATCTTACACTACCTGGCGAAGTCTTTGTCCAGCAGAGGGTCCAGGTGCATCAATGTCATCCATGTCCTAAAAGTCATGTGAAATCAATCTCATGTCTTCCAGGAAAAGGTAGTGAAAACACAGGTTGAACAAGCACACTCACCTCATCGTCAGAGTACTCCATGTTCTCAACGGCATTATAGATCTCCATAATATCTGTACAGTGAGGTTTACTGTGGCCAGGGAGGGGGGGGGGAAAGTTTGTTACAAAGCTAAACATTACAATATCACAGATAGATCTTTGCCACCAATGTCCAGGACCAACCTTATGAACTTCAGAAGAACATTTGTTATGATTTTTGCAGATTCTGCAATCTTGCTGCGGGGCTCGTTGAAGGTCTTGGCATTTTGTTCAATGTGTTTAACATCCCAGATCAGTGCAGACAGCCTCCTTTATATATATATATATAAAAAAAAAATAAAAAAAAAGCAAATATGGGAAATTAGAGTTCACCCCTCAAAAAAATAAAACAGTCAAACTCTCATTTACTTCTTTTCAATTCAGCTCCCTTTTGAGACTTTTTTTTTTTTAAAGTTTAGGGACAAATCTAGCAACTTCTTGGACAAACCTTATCTAGATTCTTATTTTCCCCACTGATCTATATTCATATTTATGAATTTGCCATTATGAAGTCATCTACTGATATTTAGCTACCAGTTGTAGCTACTTTCAATTGAAAGCAGCTGGCAACACTGCTGGAGGCACACCAACATTACACATTTTACAACTCTTCCTAATCAAACACACCAGATTCAACTCATCAGATCATTAATAGAGACTAAAAGGACTCATTTACGGCATTACCACAGTATTTAATAGTAATACTAAGTGATATTGTATATTGTCTAAAGGAAGTAAAAAATACCAATGATTTCTTTCTTTCTTTGGCTTTCAGGTTTTACCAGTTATTATAAGATTTTTTATAACTGCATGTATGCATATGACGCTGATGCATTTTAATGAATAAAGAGAAAATGAATAATTTCATTATAAATATTGTTACATTGTATGTGTTTTCTACCGCTACCAGGTTAGACTTGTAATGATTTCTGACTGCTGTGTGCCTAATGATGATGATATAACGCTTTAATGAATGAAGGTGAATACGTATAATTTTAGTGAACTAAATGTGTATTAAATTACAATTAAGTTTTGGTGTAGTTTTATGTGCCTGCAGTGAATAATTTGCAGCTAATAGATTCACAAACAATGCAGTCCTACTGTACGTTTACTAGCGATATCACACCAAATATTAACATTTAAGACCAAAGCGCTAATCCACAAGAAACTGATTAACGTAAACTGTAACCAACTGTCATAAAATTTTAAACGGCGGGCACCGGCATCACTGCCATTATATTATAGGCTGAGGCGCCTCACGTGATCCAAGTTAGCCATTACGCTTTCTCCAATGGTAAGAGATACAGACCCTCTCCTCTCCCCAATAATAAGACAATCTCTGGCCAAGACCAGAAATGTATTGGTCAGATAAGGACGACATCCAAAATGTGTAGTGTTGGTGTGCCTGCACAAACAGGGCTGGGAAACACTGCTCTACACACACCTTGGCAATAGAATCGCCATTGATTAGTAAATTTTTTAGTTCAACTCACTAGACTGTTATACTATTTTTTAAATAAACATCTGATTCCACCAAATCAGCTTATCTTTGTAAAATGGCACAGCTTTTTAAATATCTGAACATACACTCTTAACATCAGTCAATCAAACATTATATTATAGTATAATGATCAAGCACTATTTAAATGATAGAACTAAAACTTGGTAACCATAAACGTGTGTGTCATTTTAACTGAACTTAGGACTGATGCGGGTGCTTAAGATATTGTTGGTCATTCAGTGTTTCTGACAGCAAAATACAACAAAGAACACATTTACATGTAGCGCTTCAATTCTGCGTGGTGTGCAAGACTCTCGCTCTCTCCCTCTCTGCGTGTGTGTGAGAGAAACAGCACTCTCAGCAAAACGACAGCGAGTCGTGTGCCTTCACACTAGAGTTTGCAGTACGTCAAATACAGGTACCCTACGCATCCATTGAGCTGAATTGAAATAGATCGCTTGACGGAGAGAGAAACTCAAGCGCTCAGAGTGTTCAGCGAGTGAAAATATATCCATGCTAAACTTATATTTAGCCTCCAACACACATACTGGTGAATAAAATCTAAGAATTTATTAGCCAATGGCTAATGACAGACATTATTTAGTCGCCCAGAGTGAAGATTTAGTCGCACATGCAAGTGTTTTACTCGCATTGTAGAGGGCTGATTTATATTTTGAAGAAGACTGAAAGTCTTATGGGTTTGGAATGACATGATGGTGAGTAAATGACGACAACAAATTTTTGGGTGAACTAACCCTATAAATATTGGTGATAGTTAAAACTAAAGACTACAAGTTGTACAGATTACTTAGTGCTTTTTGCATGGAAAAAAGCAGAATGAACATTAATCTAAATGGTAACAATTTTTATTTTTAGGTGGACTATATCTATTAAGCTACAAACCTGTAGAAGTTGTGCTTGAGCCGCAGTTTGATGGTGTTCAGGTCAGTGGGATATGCAATGACAGCACAATATGTAGGATACTGAGAAAGATCGACCGGACCAGAGAAAGGTGCTGTGATGTCTGTTGAAAAGGACAGAAATTGACATTTGATAAGACAGAGGGTCACATTTAAAGGGTTAGTTCACGCAACAATGAAATTCTGTCATCATTTACTCACCCTCATGTCGTTCCAAACCTGTAAGACTTTTGTTCATATCTTTAAAACACAAATGAAGATGTTTTTAAAATTCTCTAATCAACATTTTCAAGCTTTAAATTGTACATTAAAAAAAATAAATAAAATAAACCAAATGAATTGAGCGGTTTAATCCGAGTGTTCTGAACAGACATGTTTGCTTTATATGACAAACAAATTTCTTTAGGCTTTTATTCACATAGAGCACATCAAATATGGTAAATGGAAGCTCAAATGTGTTCTTGATGAGTGAGAACCAATGAGGTCTGCTCAGACTTGGATTATACCACTCAGTTCATATGGATTAATTTTACGATGTCTTTATGAACTTTTAGTAGCTTGAAAATGTTAATTACATATACTTTCAATGGATGAAGAAAAATTATTCATAAAAAAATAATGTGTGTCCCAAAGATGAACAAAAGTTTGAAACGAAATGAGGGCGAAGTAAAAAAAAAAAATTACAATTTTCATTTTGGGGTGAACCCTTTAAGTGCTAGTAGACCATCAAAATCTGATTTGCTTAAAAGGTACACTATGTAACTTTTTTTATGACTCACTCAATAAGACGGTATTTGCCGCCACCTACTGGCAGTTAAGTTTCATGTTTAAAAGTATTATTTTTCTCCCAACATTTCTTATTCGTATTTTCAAAAAATATTGTAAAATATTGTAAAAATTGTAGTTTTTTTTTTCAGTGTAAATGACTTAATTTGATTAGAAACAGCCCTATAGTGTCTTATTATTCTAACTGAATTTATTGATCAAATGAAAGAATTTGAAATGAATCATACATTTAATAAGATTAGGGAAAAAACGCCCTTCATAAAAGGTAAAGAAAAATACCCTCGGGGTAAATAACACGAATATGCAGATTTAAATATGTCAAAGCTGCAATATTCTGAAAGAATAAATTATATTTACACCACACATACACAAAAAAAAAAAAAAAATCTGAACAAGCAACTTTTTTACTCAGACAAGTTAATGACCGATTTCACATGACAAAGCTTAATGTCGAGCCCTGAAGTGGCATAGGTTAGTTGCCACAACGGGCGAGAAAGGCTGACATGGGAATCACCTGTTTAAAACAAAAGCCAAACAGAGGAGAGACTGCTGACAAAAAGAAAACATGACAGAGCTCATCGTGTCAAAACAAGAATCAACTGTGGCTTAGCTTTTCAGAGATGGTGAGAACTGCGTGATTTGAAATCGGAGGTGGCATTTTTATTACTCAAAAGGTGAGTAAACTATTTTATTGAACAGATAAATTGTCATATGTAGTTCATTGTAAAGCATTATCTATTGTGAAGGGTCATATTCATCCGCACAGAGCCAAAGCACAACCAAAACACCATTCTTCTGCAAAAATGCTGATTTTTTCTAGCGGGCCAAAAGTTACACTGTGTAGCTTCAAAGAAAAGATAGAAATAGATCACTGTGTAAAAACTCAATAGGATAACTGCAAAATCAAACGTACCCACAGTCACAAGCTGTTCTATGCCTGCAATGATGCGTGCGCTCTCTTGGTCTCGACCCCTGTCCCCCCATTCACCCTCCTGAGGTTTATACAGGATATCAATCATCTCCTCAACTGTCACTGGCACTCCTGCGCTCTCCGACTCCGGCTGTTCAGCTGCAGGATGGAAATCCAAACAATCCAATAAACAGACCATTTGCTTTATTAAAACACAATAATAAATCACCTTCAAACAAACAAGCCAAACAACCGAATTTAGTGCAAAGACTGCTGATTTGCATTGCATTTATCTGGTTAAATAAAGCTCAAGTGGTCAGAAGTACCATTTTCAGGAATAGCTTCCACATCCCATGGACTCAGCTTTTCGGTCTCGCCATTATCCCATCTGCAAAATCAGAAAGTTAACATCACAACCAATGCGTAAGGTCTACGCCACAGCTCCCAATAATTCAAACAAAGTTTGGGCTTACTTGACTTTGAAGCACTGAAAATGGCTGTCTGGATACTCGGCCTGATATGGCTCCTGACAAACTATGGTCCCAAACCACCAGGCGTCATCGATCACGGAGCGAAACCGATCATCTACAGAAACCAAAGCATGAAAACCAGAACAGACATGACTGAATGTTTTATTCCTGTAGAAGACTGAACTGATGCAGGGTACCACAGCAGACTTTCTCGACTCTATTCTCAGGCACACTTACTCGATCTCCACATTCTGTTCCGCGCCTCGTCGTAGCTTTGACGCAGCACCAGAAAATCAATGACATCAGGCATGTCATGATATCTATGGAAAAACGACACCAAAACAATTACTTTTGCTTAAAAATCTATACAAAGAAGCTGAAAGATCATTTTAATTTTAAATCATATCTTGCCAACAGTGCTGGGTAGTAAGCAATTACATACAATCTGGATTATGCAATCAGATTCCAAAAATTAAATATTTTTATTTAGATTACAAAAATAATTGTAAAGAAACTTAAATTTGCACAGTAAAATACCGTTTTCCATTGAAACAGTAATATACCATAAAAACAATGTATTCTGGGTAATATTTGTCATTTTAAGAAAAGAGGCCTATAGGCTACTTTCTCAAACTTTAAATAATATTACCCAGAATACATTGTAATACACAGAATGCATTGTAATATACAGAAGTAATATACTGTAAAGCAATGTATTCTGGGAAATATTTGTCATTTTCAAGAAAGCATCCTATATGTTACAACAAATAATATTACCCAGAATGCATTGTTTTACTGTATTTTACTGTGTAAGTTTGTTTTTTGTTGTTGTATGGCAGTAAATTATTCTTAATTCAGTGATTCTCCCTCATTATTTATCTTTTACATTTTTCTTTCTAAAACAGCCTATTACATATATGTTCATAAAAGATATAATTAAATGGAAAATTGAGAGGCCACACAGCATAAATAAAATATTTAAGCTTTGTTTTATTTTCAAAAAAAAATGAAGCAAAATTAATAAATAAATAAAACATTTTAGTAAGTATTACTTGTGACCTTTTTCAACTTCCTGCAGTTCCTTCACCAAAACCCTTATGTAATGTAAAATGAACTTCATGTTGTTGATAAAGTAAAAAATACTTTGTATTTTTATATCAATATGGTACAAGATTATCCTATTCAAGTCATTGTGATAAACACGTTAGGTCAAAAGTAATCTAAAAGTAGTCAAAGCAGTCATATTATATTACCCAAAATGTGTAATGTAATAGATTATTTTACTAACTAAACAGGGTTCCTACGCATTTTCCATTTCAAAATTCCATACTTTTCAAGACTCAAATTTCCAAACCTCTGTAGATTTTCAGACCATATTGTGTAAGTGTTCAAGGCCTTAGGTCTGCTTTAATGTATACTCTGTGGCGGCCAAGAAACCACACTGCGAAATGGGCTGATGGCGCAAAAGGTGACTCAGTGTGCGTTGTCTTATATGCTAAGTCTATTGTCCTATACACAAGTCCGTATATTTTTTATTTTTGCAAAGGTCCTTTTCAAGGCTCTATAATATGGTGCTACAAATATCGTGAGAAGAAACCCAAAACGCTTATAACCTGCATTTTTGGATAATGAAAAAGTGAATCTTGAATTAATTCAGTCATGTTTCACAATCACTAAAGAGCTGCCATGAAAACACACTTCTTATATAATAAAGTTATTCATTAAATTCTTAATTTTCTATTATAAAAAACTAAATGGGAGCAATAGTCTGGAAACGCAAATATTTTTCCATTCTTTTCCAGACTTGGAAATTACTCAAATTCCATACTTTTCCAAACTGCATAGGAACCCTGACACAATTTTTATTATGTAATTTGTATTCAGTAATGTGTATGTAATACACCCAGCACTGCTTGCTGACTTACTTTATTGAAAAGGATCGGTCTGTTATTTTGCCTGTTCCAGGGTCAATCTGGGTCAGTTTCAGACAACACAGGGTTGGTGGGCAGACTTCATACTTGATCCCTGTTATTTTCACAAACTCTTGGTCCTGATAAAAACATGAGACTTATATTTTTCAAAGACAAACATGCTGAAAACATTAAAGGTTAGGTGAGTTGCATGCATTTTTTTAAAGAAATGTTCATGGTTAAATACAAGGAAACAGAACCTTATGACAGCATCTGTGGCTTGTTGTTGGTCACTACAACAAATAAATGCAGACAAATAAAAATAGCCTTGCTGCACTACCTATGTCTCCATCCAAAGTTGCGAATTAAACTTTGCATTTGCACAGGTGAAATCAGTGAGGATTTTTCTTATATAATAAATTACTTGCACCTCAGAGCGTGCAGATGAAATGCAATAAACGCTGTCATGTTATCTTGTGTTTGGATGCCTTGTAGACACAAGGAATGTAATCGTGAGAGACGCTTCTGGGAGGGAATTATACCAAATCATTCTGAAATGACTAAAACAATATTTTAGATAGTGTGCAATGAAATTGGTTCACTGGTATAATAGTTCAGTTATCTCTTGAGGTAAAGTCACATGTTTTTTATTTGATGCGCACACAGGAATCAATTCGGTAAATGTGTTTCCATCACAGTTTATGGCCATGTTTTCTTACCAAATAAAAAAACATTATCCACATTAATTGAGAGCATATGTTTTTTTGTGCTGTTTTAAGAGTTTTAGGAGCATTTTGGCATTTCCATCAAGCATATTTTTATGCAACATCCTAAAATTCGCATAAAAATATATGGATGGAAATGTAAATATTGACAAGTGATGTTTGTATGCAAACTGTTACGATCAGATCAGTTTTACGCTTATGAATGACTGCATCTGATAAGAACAAATCAGTAAAATCCTAGGATTGTCTTGATCTTACTCTTAACTCCATCTTCTTCCATGGCTGTCTGTCTGGGTTAATGGGGTACAGGTTTGTCCTACAGACTGCATCCACATACGCCTCATGACCCTGACGAAAATAGATGACCTGTGTACAGAAAAAGAGAGTGGATTTAGACATGGATCAGTTATACGTTAATACAGATGAAACTTATTCTGTACCTCATCTCCCATTTGAGGGACGAAGGGGGACTTTCGGGGAATGACGTCAGTAATCCAAGCTGGGGGACGGAACTCATTTGAGATCTCTCTGTTAATGGGAGGCCTCGGTTTTGGTGGCTAAGGATGAGAAAACAAATTGCACTGAATTCAAACCATTTTTTCATGAAGACAAGCACAAAATAAGTGCTAGCCAACAGTAAAAAAAAAAAAAAAAAAACTTCTCCAGAATTACAACTAGGGATTTCAAAAAGTACTGCAGTACCAAGTTGATACTTAAATTTTAAAGGATCATATAAGAATTTGTAATAGCGACAGTAAAGGCCTCGATATACTTCAAGCTAAATCGAACAACAAATGTTCGTTTGGAGTTTTTTTCAGCAGTTCGAAACAGCTTGCCAAAGCTAACATTCCGGAAAAGTTCACGCCTTTGTGTTACCATTGATTCGTGGCAATTACGTAATAGATATGTGGCTCTGAGGCTCAGTCTTCTATGACGTGGAAATCTTCTCCAGTTCATTTCTTCTGTTCAGTCCAGTCCATCGAGGTCAGACATCCGTGAGTAAAAACATGAACACACCGCTTTACAGTAGAAAATGAAGTTGTAATCCTAATTGAAAGCGACAGAGTCAGTTTTATTTCATGTTTAACACTGTAAAGCTGCTTCATTTAAAGGGGTCCTTGATAATGATTTCATTTTTTAACTTTAGTTAGTGTGTAATATGTTGCTGTTTGAGCATAAACAACATCTGCAAAGTTACGACGCTCAGAGTTCAATGCAAAGGGAGATATTTTCTTTTAAAGAATTCGCTGTTTTAAGCCCGGAACACAGCAAGCCGACGGCGACGAACTAGTGGCGACGAAAACAGACTGCGAGGTTGGCTCACGTCGGCAGCGTCTGGATCCAAAGTTGCCCTGACACACCAAACCGACGTTCGACACCCGACGGCCAAGTAGCACGTCTGTTCTGCGCCTGCATAAGAAGAAATGCCTTTCCATACCAGTAGGTAGCAGTAGCTGAACAGCCAATCAGAATGATCAGATGGCCCGACTGACCGACGGGCTTCAACGCCAATTCAACATGTCGAATCGGTCGAAAAAAAGCCAACAAGGACCAACTTCAGCTGACGGTGTGGAACACACTGAGAAAACTTAGTCGGCCGACGAACAAAAACTGCCCGATGGCCGACCGTCGGCTTGGTGTGTTCCGGGCTTAAGGACCACAACAAACGGCTGGTAGGGACTACAACAAGCTTCTTCCCTAAAACTGACATAAACCCCACCCCCGAGAAGACGCAACAAAACGGGTGAGGCCATGTTGGGCTGCTTTAGAGAAGAGTAAGAGTTGTTGTAGTAGAGTGTTGTTACCATGCCGTCAATTTAGACCAGACTGCTTCACAAACGAGGGTCAATTCAACACTGGATTTGCACAAAAGATTAACATGACGGCACATGCTAGCCCATGAGTTGAATCAACTCCACAGGCAACTACATAAATTTATCCACTAACTATTCAGAAACGTCCAGTTTCATTCTAAAAGTTCGTTCTAAAAGTTCATCCTGAGTCTCTCCATCAGTGTCCGACAATGTCAGGCCGAACACAGTTACTGACAATCCTCATTTTGGCTGTGAGATTCTCCAGCTTTGTTGTTGTTGAGAAATTATATATATATATATTTTATTATATATATAAAACGTGGTATATAAATAAATGTGACGTGACTTGACTGGAGAGGCGAATTGCAGAGCTGGTGCAAACATCTACATCGCTATGATCAGGCACTTTCTTAAATGCTGTTATTTTTGTTGTGTTTATTTTGTTATTGAGTGAAAAGAGCGCAGCACGCAATTACATATTCATCTAAACGCCACTCTCAGCAGCATGGGCCGCATCGGGATGTTCGTGAACAAAATAGCTCTCGTCACGTATTTCAAACTTCTTTTTACCCCTATGCAAAGTATGAAAAACACTACGCTGTGAGTATATCGGGGCCTTTCAGTAATGGATGTGCTGTACGGCCCAATAGACACCTTTGGCATTTTGCTTTTGGCCTTCTTGTGCTTTCTGGGTGAAGACATCTGCTCCTCTTCATCTAGAGTTTGCTCCTCATCCGCTACATCTTCATCCTCCTCATCCTCTTCCTCAGAGCTGCTGATCCTGCGGGAAGCACGTCGTCGGGAGGACGGAGACGCGGACGGTCGCAAATTTATTCCTGCATCTGCCATCCAGTCGGAATAATCACTGGAGGAGTGGCTTCAGTTATGAACAAAGAGACAGTGTAAATCTTTCCCTCATGAATATGTTAGCAATGACAACATGAAATTACTATATGGACGTCTTATCAGTTTAAGGGTGTAGCTTATAATTTTGTCATCAGCAGGACCAAACAGAATTCCAAAATTGAGCATTTCAATTAGATGTCATCGCCTCAAAATTTGCAATGGTTTTTGAGTTCAAATAAAAATGGCTGTGCCAGGCATTCCATATCTTTGAGTGAACATTTTTTTTTTAAATTTTAAATTTTAATTTGATTAACTGTAAGGTATTATTGGAAGCTAACTTGCGGATATTACAGACTTCCTTTTTAAAAACAATTACGGTGGCAACACGAATACCTTGAGCTATCACTCCTCCATTCCTCTTCATCCTCAATGGACAAATCAACATCACTGCCCTCCATTTCACTATCCTGCACCAATAAAACACACACACACACACATTGTTATTGACATGTCTAATATGGCAGCGTTTTAAAAAGTAAATGAACACAAAAGTTCAACCTCGGAAGATGCCGTCTCCTCTCCTTCCTCACATGAGAACTCTATGTACTCTTCAGCCAGACTCTCTTTACGTTGCTGGTTTTTCTGCCGTTTGCGTGACTGCGCACGTTTGAGGCACGGCCCCTCTTCATCAGAATCATCCTATGGGCAGAACCATGATGTTCACTCAGTGTTGACATCAATATCTATAATGCAGTTCATAAGGAGAAAAAACCCTACCCTGAAGCTGGCGTGGGTTACTCTTCTTCTCTTGATGTTGTAAAGGCTGACCTCCTCATCGCCCTTGGATGTTCTGAATGACTCCTGCGCCCTAAATGAAGAAGTCATTTGCATTGTTATACAGCCCATCTGAATGCTCTAATAACCAGGCTGAACTTAACCACTGCCATCAAATCGACCATTTTTACAATGATAATCAACATGAGTTGGTTCGCTTTCGAAGGAATTTTGACCCTGCATCATAGTGTTGATGGTAGGGCTGCATGATTATGACAAATCATAATTGTCGATCATTCCCTTAAAATTGTAATTGCGATTATTAATTACAATTATCACAATTAGTGGCGTCACATTTTTTCTTTAAGTCGAATAAGGAAGGCGTAGGATGTAGCGTAAGCTTTTTGAACTGCAAGAGTTTTACACTTTATTCGTACGTTGAATACAGAAGTCGGTCTGGCGGAACTAGATATTTTACTTCATAACTTGTTAAATATGGATTTTTTTTTTTTTTTTTTTTTAAGCCTTTAGTAACCTCCCCGGAGCACACGTTTATGATGGATGGACGAGGATGGAATCACTTTCTTCAGCTCATACTCATTGTTCCTGTTCACTGCTATTATAAAGCTTGGATGCATCAGGATATTTAATATATCTCCAATTGTGTTCATCAGAAAGAAGAAATTCATATACACCTAGGATGGCTTGAGGGTGAGTAAAGCTTGGGCTAATTTTCATTTGAAAGTGAACTAATCCTTATGTATGAGAAGAAAAAAAAAAAAAAAAAAATTAATTTGATGCTTTACAAAGGATGTCAGACCCTTTTCTTTACCAACCTTCACCAGGATTAAATAAGGGGCTTAATTTGTACACCGATAAAATAACTGAAGAGAATAAAAATGTAATTTAATTAATAAATAAACCTCACCTGTAGCCACTTGCCGTAAGCTCAGGTACCACCACCCTGCGTCTCCAGGCCTGAAGGTCCCTCTCTGTTGCCATCTGACTGCGTGGAGCATTCTGGTGCATCTGCCGAACTCCCTCTACCTGTCCACTGCGCCGTAAACCCACGTTAGGTGGAGACTGCACATCCATGCGCTCGTTCAGCGACACTATGCAATCAAACACATAAATATTAGATGAGACTTGGTGGAGCTTCAACTGCAAATCTACTGGAACAGGTGTCAAAGGCTGTGATTTAAATGCCAAAAGAGGTCAAAGTATAGGCACCTCTGCGGGGAGTTCCAGGGTCTGGCACACGGGCAGCAGCAGGAATGCCACCCTCTCCCTGAGCTACAACCTGTCTGTCATGATGCTGTTGAAGTTGGCGGATGGCAAAATCCAGGGCGCTGTGACGAACCTCCTCACTCTCTGCAGACTGCTGACTGATCACCTGCTCCACGACCTCACCATCACCTGAAACGCGATGAAAGCCATTTTCAAAGATGCAAATCAGAAACACTCAGTGTGATCATAATGTTTTTAGTGATGGATGCACAACCGAAAATATATGTAACACTTTATTTTAAGCTGACATTGTCAAGTTACATGTATTTACTATAATATATATATGTATATATATATATATATATATATATATATATTAAAAAAAAACAAAAAAAAAACAGTAAATTTGGCATTATGCAATTACAACGAACCCTAACCTTAACTGTATAATAAGCATATGTAGTCACCTTAAAATAAAGTGTAAGATTGGGGTTAATTTGTAGGTGAGTGAATATAAAATAATGAACAAATTACAAGCATAGATAAATATAATAGAACAAAGATATAAATGAAATAAATAGCGCTTTTATATTTTTATAAGTCTAACAGTATTCAGGTACAGAAATTTAATAATCAAATGTAAAATACTGCATAGTCTCACTGCATAAATTAAATATAATTAATCTGTGTTAAAACTACAAAAGTGATTTTTCTCTTTGTCTTTTGTTGTTTGATTAACATTCATGACACAGAAAGCAGCAGGAATATTAGGCTGCTTTCACTTCAAGACCAAATGAGCGAATCCAAAACTGTAACACATCCGGTTTTCTTTCTCAATTGTTTCTTTCACCTAAGCCATAAGCAACTGTGTTTACGAGGATACTCAATGTTTTACTTGCATTTTGACCATTTATTATTTTATTTTTTTTGCATGTACGTGTCCGTTTAGCCACAAATAGATGCGGAAGAGAACGGCATTCGCTGTTCACGTGCATCAGCTGCGTGTGTGTGCGTGTGTGCGTGCGCGCGCACAGAAAACAGCCACACGTTCAGAATTGAGTTCTCTTTCAAGTCTTTGTGTGCTCAAATGGTTTAAAACCGCTTAAATGTTTAAACTGACAGGACCTAAAACATGTTGAAATGACAATTTTATTGATGATGGTTGAACAATTAATCCGAGAATCAGGTGCATTTTGAACTGTGGTGTCTGGTCCGTACGGATTAACGATCCCTATACTTCATATCGCACATCCTGCGATGGGACTATCGCAGATGCATACATTGTCATATGGGTGCTAAAACGTATATAGTGCCTCACTTTAATGAAGCATATGTTTGAATAAGTGAAAAGTTATTACAGCCACCATTTAAATACTTTTATTTCAACATCAAATTGGAGTAAAAACAATTACATGGGCTCTCTGAAATACTTTATTTTGATGGTCAGTTATTCCCTGATAATGACTTTCGTCAACAGCAATGCTGTAAAATGGAGCTCATCCAAGTGTTTGAGGCCGGCGGTTTTTTCATGTCTCTCATATCACGCCACTCGCACTCTCTCATTTCATTTAAATGCAGCTGGTCCCATCTTACGTCTCCATTATTGACTGTATTTACTGTAATATGAAACTGGAGGACTTCAGTATTAATAGTAGGCCTACAGTAATATTGTTAAAGTGTTCGCCGTGTTGCTAGAGTGGTTGTTTAGTATACTGTAAAAGATAATAAGCAAGTAAGATTTGAAAACAGTTTCTTAAATCAATATTTCAATCTTTCAAACTTTGTTTGAACATTTTTTGTTTGTGGATGTTTTGCGTTTAATGAGCTAATAAAATATTTCAACTCAAATCAATATTTTGTGTCCAATTTACTCATGTGGCAAGTAGCCGCTTCGCATAGTGGTCCTGATTACCCGTGACAGGGTTTATTCTGCGATAAACGGCTGGATGTACATTACCCTCAAATCATTTAAAGGCTAATATAAAACTGTCTTATGTGCAATTTAAATGATAAATTATAATAAAAATGATAATAAATTAGATTAATTGATAATTAAATAAACTTTATCTTTGGTTTTCAACTAAAGATGAAAACTTTAATTTCGGTTTTGGTAAAAATTCTTTTAATCCAAGAGAACCGGTTCTGAAACTGGTTTTTCTAGACAGTTTACAGTGAACTCTGTGCATGCTAAAGCTGTCAACTGTGACCTAGGAATACATTACAACAATGTTATGACAACAGTAGGGAACTTACTTGTAGCGACATAACCCAGTTGAGGAACTAAATGCTCATCTGCAATGTTTTCTCTTCCTGGGACCAGTCTTTGGAATCTGGGAGGGTGAGGGTTCCCATCCACGTCCACCAGGAAGGGAGAAGGCATCAGGTGTGGGGCCTGCTGGGTCTGCTCATCCAGAACAAACCCATTTGAGTCCCGGATCAGTGGCCGATAGTCAGTGTGGAAAAACACCTGGTCTGGAAGCTAAGTGCCATTTGAGACAAATTAAAACATGGGGAAGTTATATTTAGGAACTTGGTGCAATACAGATGTTATATGATCAACTTCAGATTCTCAACTAGAAATCATACTAACCTTCTCATAAGGCTTGGAGCTCCCAAACCCGAAAATAACCAGATGTCCATGAGAGTCTGTCATTGCAAAGCGATGGCCATCAGGGGTGAACTTACAGTCAAATACAGCACCATGTCCTTGACCTTCAATCTACACCACAGAAAACGATAATAAAAAAAAAAGCCTGTCTAAATTGTAGCATCTGGACCAATCAGACACACAATCAATTATATTTAATAGGGCTAGGAGGAGGGGAGAAAAAAAAAAAAAAAAAAAAAATTTACCTATCGTGTTTTTTTTTTTTTTTTTTTTTTTTTTTTTTTTTTTTCAAAATTCAAATGAATTTGCTTTATTTTAGTCCTTGCTTATAGACGAGGTGAACAGAAGTTACCCAGTTTTGTTCCAACAGAGGGAGAAATGTGTTATTATCTATGCGTGTCACGTGACGTAATATCCCTTTCAAGCAGACGAGAGAAAGCGATGTCAGACTACCTAGGCCCATACATTGATGTATTTGTGGCAGCTCACCACAATAACAACACTGACCGTGACCACAAATAGATTTAAACTGTTCCAAAAACAGTTTTGGTGGGACGTGTGGGAGAAGCGCTGTATCCTTTAATAGCGATGTCTCACTTCATGAATATTAATACAGTAATGAATGCACTGAAAAGCCCTCACGCTACTCATATACACTTTGCGTCATATCAATGCTGAGAGAGATACAGTATAAGACGGTAGAGCTGTACGATTAATCTTTAAAAGCCTGATCTAGAATCAAACACCCATGCAATCTTCTTCCTTAATGACAACAATTCGTCTGTCTATTAAACCTTTGACAAAATCATATCGCAACATTCAAATCTATGTTTGCGCTGCCGCTGATCAGAGAGCAGTTGTCATTATTTCAACCTCATAGTGTCATTATTTCTGTGATACAATAGTTCAAATTATCATAGAAGTGCTGGGATAAAAGTTTATAGTTCAAATATAAACACTGATGTCTACGGTAGCAATCGAACACCTTTTGAAAACAGCGCTTCAAATAACGACTATCATTTACATTGTTTCACCACTAGATAGCAACAAATGACTAAAATGATTAAAAAAAAAAAAAAAATATGTGTCATTGAATCGTTTATTCAAGAGAATGTAATGTATGATGCTTCTGAAAAAACTCAGAAAGATGTAGTGTTGTCGGTACTGAAATTTCAAAAATGTGAAGCTTTGAGCGCTGTTGGGTGGATTCGTAAACACCTCTGATTGGCAATTGTGCTCACGCGCTCATTAGATATGTCTGTGATTGGCTACAGTGATCAATGCCTGCTTTCAAATGCTCCCATGCATTGATCATTGTAGCCAATCACAGACATCTCTGTTGAGCGCGTGAACACAATGGCCAATCAGAGTTGTTTATGAATCCGCTCAACAGCGCTCAAAGCTTCACATTTGTAAAATTTCAGTACCAAGTTGGTACTGAAGTCGGCACTTTTGACAACACTAGAAAGAAGTTCTGGAAATCAAACTGAAAGATCATTGGGATACTCTACCATATTAAAGTAATGCATGGTTTTAATGCCTCTGGTGAGGTCCCATATGAAGACATTCCCATCATGGCCCGCAGACAGCATGACACGAGGGTCATAGGGATGTGGCTCCAAAACATACACCTCTGCCTCGTGACCCTGTGAGAAGGTGAAGAGAGATTCATTCAGCTCTATATATCTATATGCTTGACGGTGTAGTGTCAGACTTGTTCACTGAACACATGATACATATCACAGAAAAAAAAAAAACTGGCAATAACTTTCTCAAAATAGCAAGATACAATTCTGTTTGGCTACTTAAACTGCTTAATTTTAATAAATTGTTTTATTTTGGTCATTTAACCTGTTAACTGTCAGTCCTGCTACCGAGACACTTGGTGCACTTTTTTATTGCCTTTTCCCCCCGTCACATATTTTAGTAATCATCAT
Source organism: Ctenopharyngodon idella (assembly GCF_019924925.1). Lineage (NCBI taxonomy): Eukaryota > Metazoa > Chordata > Actinopteri > Cypriniformes > Xenocyprididae > Ctenopharyngodon > Ctenopharyngodon idella. Next base: position 11,849,351 of record NC_067234.1, read on the forward strand.
AAACTAGGTATCATTCAAAAGCTTAAACCCCTAAAATTCATCCGATGTAGTCGACTATTACACATGCTACAACACATAATATTACACTATTTACATTCACGTAAGACTTAACCGACTGTGTTCATGTGAATAACTCACCAGGAGATGGACATTGACTATTTTGTGTATTTGACCATTTAAAGTAAAACAACTCAATTTTAAACTTGCAAGCTCTTTACAGACGGCTTGTGTGCGCGTTGTTGGTATAAGCACAAAGAAATCATCTCTCGAAGAGCTACCAAGTACTACTGAATGATATAAAAATCGCTTGGATGTTCAAATTGGCATGGTTTAAAAAGACGTGGGCAAGTGATTTCCGTCAGCTGTCCCGAAACGCCCACGAGAGTGTTGTATCACAGCACGCAGCTCGCTTTTATAGTGCAGGTGCCATGTCTTTTGAGGCCAGACGCTATTTGCTTATTTTGAGAGATAGAGAGGGGAGAAACTTCTCACAAGAAAGTTTTCAAATTGCTGATTTGATGTGTTGATTAATTTACTAATAAACATTTGCGGTAATTTCATGCTTTATAAACGTGAAACCTGCGAGAATGAGTAAAATTATGCACAATACCCGCATCAATATTCAGACCCATGGTATTGATTTAATATCGATATTTCGGTATTAGATTGTGGTATCGTACCAAAGCCAAAATTGTGGTATTGAGCCATCCCTACTCTTGCATTGCATGTTCATGCATTTTTGTTGGCGGAGCAATGAAGGGAGGGTTGTGTTTGTTTAGGTTGATTTCAAATATCAAGAGTGTTTCTCAGAAATCGTTTACTGCACCTTTAAGTTTGGAGAGTACATTTTCATGTCTGTGGTCAAAAAGGGGGGTGACCGTTAACAGATTTTAATTAGTAATTGTTGCTCTGTCTGTATTGCTTATTTGTTGCCAAATGTTAAAAACTTAAAATAAAAAATAATGTAATTTTCAGAATTTCTGTTAGGTTTGGTCAGGTAAAAGATATTTACTATTTAATCTGATGAACTTCTGGAGAGACAAATAAATGACAATTAAATTTTTGTTTTGAGTGATCTAATCTTTGAACTAAATCTCAGGATCTGTGCATCAGAAAATGGTCTTACTTTAAGGATATGAAGCAACTGTCCAGTATAGGAATTCCACACTTTGAGAAGATAATTGTTGACGGCGGTAATGACTGTGTTGTCATGGCGGTCCCAGGACACCATGGTGACTTTGGGTTTGAAGAAATTTTCGTCCTCTGTTAAAGGTGCAGACCTTCAGTAAACAAGAAGAAGAAACTTCATTAGCATATCAAATCTGCATCAATGAAACACTTGTTTGAGTTTTCCAGTGGCTTCCCATACCCTGGAAGAGTGGCAGACATGTCCAATAAAATGCTCTTCCATTGATGTTTCTGATGCAGTCGCCATATACGAGCAGTGCCGTCTCGACTGCCACTCACAAACCTACAAGAGAGACATTACAGAATGATGTATAAAACACATGAAGAACAAACCGAAGTAAAACGATAGTAATTCACCTAAATTAATTTACTGAAACAGATCCAAAGGTTTCATTTTTTCTAGCTAACCATCAAACTAAGGACACTGGATGGCTTTTCTGAAGTAAATGTAATGGTACATGACTGTTTGCAAGCTGTTTTAATGATGTCTTTCCGCAGTTGAAACAATACTATAGTCAACCTATCCACACAGCTCACATGTTTAACTGTTGTATCTAATCCATGTTGAATTAGAGAAGCGCCAATTAAACAACCATTTTGGTCAATTATTTCGGCCCTCCAAAACAGTTTCAATCGAAATCAAAAATTCATTTTCAGTGCATCACTAAAAAAATAAAAAAATAAAAAAATAAAATAAATATCATTGGTTTGTATTAAACCACCAATGTTACCTCTCTCCTGAATGACAGAACTGGATGCTGTCCACCTTGTCCTACAAAACAAGCCAAGTATTGTGAATCAGGACACACCATATGAGATATTCCCATAAAATCTGATGATGATTCAACTACTCCTAAAAACTGAGCGCTCTTACTGTGTGAGAGTCAAGCTCAGCTAGTTTTTCTGGACAGCCACTGCCCAGGTAATATATCCTGATGACATCATCTGTGCTTCCTGTTGCAAGGAACATGCCACCTGTATAAAGAGAAACAAACGCACACTGAAAAAGCCTTACATAAACACAAACATGAAGAGATGCAGTACTTCAAACGTTCGGTCCATCTCACCAGGGCTGAAGGAAGAGCAGACTGTCTGAACACCAGGCCTCGGCCTCTCTGTGAATTTGTGTGGACGATCACTGGTCAGCATTAAAGGAAAGAAAGAAGAATGAACCTCAATCTGTGACCTGCTCCTCATATTTTCATTCAAACGTGGTGAAGGACCCTCACCTGAAACAGTTATTATTCACATCCCACTGCCAGAAACACACTGTTGCATCAGTTCCTGTGGACACCATGTACCTTTTGGAGCCCTTGACAAATGGAGAGAACTACAAAGAGAAACAGGAAGTAGAAATGCCTGTTAGAGCGAGCAAACAACATAAAAATGATACAACTGAAAACATTAAAGGGATCGTTCACCCAAAAATGTTTGTTCCAAACCTGTATGAGATTTTGTTCTGCTGAACACAAAAGATGATATTTGGAAGAAGGTTTGTAACCAAACAGATCTTGCCCTCCATTGACTACCATAGTATTTATTTTTCCTACTATGGTAGTCAGTGGAGGGCAAGATCTGTTTGGTTACAGAAATTCTTCCAATTATCTTTTGTGTTCAGCAGAACAAAGAAATTCATACAGGTTTGGAACAACTTGAGGGTCAGTAAATGACAGAATTTTCATTTATGGGTATAACGATCCCTTTAAGCAACAGCTGCTGATGGAACGGTGTTCTCTTCCAAACACGTGACTTTAACTGCTACTTTGTGACGTTCTACTGTAACAGTCTACTGCAGGAGAACAGCTGATTTGCCGTAGTCGTTAATACATAACAGATTAAATAAGTAATGTTATATTTTATGGTTATATGGCATTTTAATTGTCTCTGTATACGATTGTTAAGTCTGACGTCACGCGGCAGCGCTTTCGGGTCCAAACGCTCTCGTGCCACAAGAAAACAACAAACGGTGCCAATATACACAAACGATGTGGTGTAATACTACCAAAAAAATTATAATCATAACCTTTATCTCCATACCAAAACCCCAGATGGCCAGACAGTGATTCATCTTTTATAAATCGTTAAAACATTAATGTCTGTGACACTGTGAGCACGGAGACTGTTATTTTAAATGTTTAACTTTTTAAAAAGTTAAATGTATAATATGAATACATAGCGCTCAAACGGCCATTGAGATTTTTTCTCAGTATTAAGTGATATAAAGTCAAAATTGCGAGTTATAAAGTCAGAATTTGCATGATATAAAGTCAGAATTGCACGATAAAGTCAGAATTGCACGATAAAGTCAGAATTATGTTATAAAGTCAGAACTGCGAGTTATAAAGTCAGAATTGTTTTATAAAGTCAGAATTGTTTTATAAACTCAGAATTGAGAGTTAAAGCCAGAATTGCGAGAAACTCGCAATTGTGTGTTATAATGTCCAATTGTGAGGAAAAAAAGACTGAAGTTTTTTTTCCTCAGAATTGCAAGTTTATATCTCACTATTCTGACTTTATAACTCACAGTTGCATGTTATAAAGTCAGAATTGCACGATATAAACAATTCTGAGAAAAAAGTCAGAATTATGAGTTATAGTCAGAATTGCGTGATAAAAACTTTATATAGTTTATATCTCGCAATTACGAAAAAAAAAAAAATAAAGTCAATTGTGAGATAAAAAGTTGCAATTACCTTTTATATTTTTTTAGTTAGTGGCGGAAAACAAGCTTCCATTGTGGCGACATTTTAATCGTTCACAACCTAAAATCGTGATATCACACTCCCCTAAAGACAAGTACTCTAAAATCATATGGCACTCTCACCTGTAAAGAGGTAATAGATCCACTGTGGCCCTGCAGGACCGCCACTGGGGCGCAAGTACGAAGGCACCAGACTCGAATGCTTTTGTCGCAGCTCCCGGCCGCAATAAGGGTATTCTCAAAGTTAACGGCGAGGTCTGATATCTCAGCATAATGTCCTCTGAGAGTGGAGTGAAGCCTTCCGTCAAAGGAGGACCAGATCTTCACCAAGGCATCGTCGGAACCCTGAGGGTCAGGAAACCAACAGGGTCAGGCGCGGAACAACAAAGAACCAGAACTGAGTACCAGGGACCCGCCCCCAAGAGATGTGTGACGCTCACCGTAAAAATCCTGGAACCTGTTCGATCAAAGGCGATACAGTACACAGCAGAGAGATGTCCCAGGATCCTCCTGTGCATCCTCATGTGCTGATAATTGCTGACAGGGTTGATAGTGCTGAAGCGCTGAGCTCCTGTGAGCACTCTGCCTCGACACACCTCCACTGCAATGACAGAAAGGAAATACACTCATTTCATTTCTCCGTTTGCCAAGACAGAAGAGAAAATGCATTAAACAGGGATCAGGGATGGCTATGAGCCCAAGCTGAAGGAAAGAGTCAGCAGGCCAGTGCTACATTTATGCAGCGACGTCTGCACAGTCTGTGGCCCTGGTGACTTTTAAATCCGGGGATGACAGACCAAAATCAGAGACGAGAAATAAGAAACAACATGGCTGGTGTAGATTTAAATGTACACCCAGTTTCCCACCTTATCTGTAGATGAAATTCATTCTCCGTTCCTTTTTTGTAACATTTACATTAGCTACGTTTTTAACCCCTGTTGCCAGATAATGTAGCCTACACTTAATGTGTAATCGTAGGAGAATATGTTTTCCGTGGATTTTCACAAATTTTTGACGAAAAACATGAAAACATACAGTCATGGTATAATTTTTGTTAAGTTGATTTAGTTTATTAGTTTTGCCTCAACCGCATTTAGCTGAGTTTTTTGCAACTGATCTGGCAGTATATTATATTTATTCATTTTCATTGGTCCGAACCAAACAAACCAAACTACAAGTGTGAACGCACCCTAATTCACTATGAAATGAAAACTGATGATTCTTATTTTTTATAGAACATTGCAGAGTTTATAATAAGTGATTCATCTGGGCACATCATAACTTTAAGTTCACGTACCCTCGTAATCCTTAATCAAAAAATCGTTAAAGAAAAATAACTTTCCCTCCCCCTCGCAATGACATCTCTTCTGTGCACCGTGTGAGCAAACAACAACTATCCGATCAATTCCCAAAGGACATAATGAAGTCCTACCCTACCATTCCACTCAATCATATACGTCACAATAGGGAAGAAAAGACGATCGCAACTTCCATTTCATGCCGATAAAAGAAAAAGCAACCTTTTATTTCTTTCTCTGAGCGCAAATATTTTCTTGCCCTGGCTAAATTTAACTAAAAATTGCCATTGTTACAGGTGATTAACTGCAGATACTCACCTATATTGGCATCCCTGCAGCTTAAAGGCCTCTCTGGTGGTCTCCCTCTATGAAGGGCCGCGAACGTGGAGGCTTTCCATCTGCTACTGCCGCAGTCTAGAGATGTGGAGAGAAGGCAGACAGCGGTGACATTTAGATTTGGATAACTGACAGACTCACACCAAAGCTGATGGGGCTGAAAGCTTCAGCCAGATCTCACCTTTTGATCTTCGCAGTAAAGAGTGTTTCCCAGCCCCCAGTAGAGAGTGCACTCCTGGCACACCAGACGGAACCTCTCGGTCCAGAACTGGACCAATCTGCTTGCATATCTGCAAAAGGTGGTCTGGTGCGATGTGTCTGTTGGCAGCAACCTAACAAAGAACAAAGGATCTTTACATCGTGTGAATGTAATAAAGTCACTTAGTTTACATCCGTCATGTTAGTTATGTCATGAATCTCTAAATGAACAAAAAAAAAATAAAAAAAATGGTCACACTTTATATAAAGGTGTCTTTAACTACTATGTACTAACATCAAATAAAAATGAATTCTTAGGTACAATGTACTTATTGTGTTGATGTTGCATTTAAAAAAAGCAACAACAACAACAACAACAAAAAAAAAAAACGTATGCAGCGATTGAGGTGGGATACAGGTAAGGTTAGGGACAGGTTTGATGGTATGGGTAGGTTTAAAGGGTTAGTTCACCAATAAATGAAATTTCAGTCATTAATTACTCACCCTCATGTCAGTCCACACCTGTAAGACCTTCGTTCATCTTCAGTACACAAATGAAGATATTTTCGATGATATCCGAGAAGTATATGACTCGTCCATAGACAGCAACTTAACCACCACTGTCAAGGTCCAGAAAGGTACTAAAGACATTGTTAAAACAGTCGACGTGACTGCAGTGGTTCAACCTTAATGTTATGAAGCGACGAGAATACTTTTTGTGCGCAAAAACAAAATAAAAATAACAGACTTTATTCAACAATATCTTCTCTTCTGTGTCATTCTCATGCATTGTTTACGTTCAGCACTTCTAGATTCAACGTCATAATGCCGACTCATTATTGGCCGGCTCCTGTATCAGCATAACACACGTCATGCTGATCACGTGATCAGCTTTGGCCAATACTGAGCCGGCATTCAGACATAAACACAGCAGATGACTGCGTCACCTGTGTAAGGAGAATGACAGGGAAGAGAAGATATTGTTAAATAAAGTCCTTATTTTTGTTTTGTTTTTGCACACAAAAAGTATTCTCGTCGCTTCATAACATTAAGGTTGAACCACTGCAGCCATGTCGACCGTTTTAACGATGTCTTTAGTACCTTTCTGGACCTTGAAAGTGTTGATTATATTGAGTCAAATACCTCTCGGATTTCATCAAAAAATATCTTAATTTGTGTTCTGAAGATGAATAAGTAATTAATGACAGAAATTTAATTTTTGGGCGAACTACCCCTTTATAAGTGAGTTAAAAGGTAAGGAAAGGGTCAATTATTTACAGATGTAGTTATATGCATATATACACACTTGTATTTTAAATACAAGTACAACGTTTAGAAACATGCATGTACACAATAAATGCATTGTATCAAATGACTCATTTAAATCTTAGTACATACTAAACACTTAATGTAAAGAGGAACCAAAAATGTATCATAATACAAAAATATAATATTGAACTGTGTAATAGCAAAACCTGTCCTTAACACTATTCTGTATTATTGTTCTTTTTTGCACCTTAAGTAATGCCATTTTTCCGTTTGTTTGTTTTTTAGAGGATGTATCTGACTTCTGGCTTCCCTAAATGTGCTTTTAACCAAACAAGCAGACAACTAAATTCCAATTTTAAGTAGCTGCCATGTTAAATTGTGGCCATTTACACAGTTAAGATAACTGACCGTGGTCGCGACCCTTCAGGAAAAAATAAATAAAAGCCTGTCTCCTGCGGCTGAGTGCAAGGAGTTTATGCAAATCGTGTCAGTTTATCAGCCAATCAGAGCGCAGGTCACATGCAAAATAAAAAGCCGACGGCTAGTCTCGATATCTGATTGGACGGTTTAATATCCTGACGTAGCCACAAGCCGACGAGGCCCCACCCTAGCTGCAATACAGCACTAAATAATAGGGAAGCAGTCAAAACACAGAACCCCCAATAACTGCTCGTATTAATAACCCGATACCATCTAATCAAAGTTACCAAAGATATTACAGATGTACAACAAAACAGAAGGAAAGAGTTCAGAAGCCTGTCACTTAAAGTCGAGCCTAAATCGGTCACAAAATACACACGTGTGAGAATTAAACACATGCACATGCTCCAGAAAAAAAATCAAAACACTTACCAAATCTTCATAAGATCGCGGGTGTTCATTTCCTTCCCAATCCAATCGACGTGGAAGGAGCTATCAAAAAACAAGCCGGATTAATGAGGGCGAAAGGAAAGCGACTTACGCAAAGCATAATCTTAATATTAGCGGAAAATGTAAACAAAGTTCAAGGCAAGAGATAATGAAAAGTAGTATATCGCCGAATCCATGTTTCAATCCAAGAGGGAAGCATACACAGACTGATGGACACGAAGTACTTGAGCAACACACCTGATTTTCCTCCAGCTCGCACACAAGAGCCTGCAACAGATGAGAATGAGCGGTGTTCAGGGCTCTCATCCACACGAGCATCATTTTAAACACAATATACTCGTATTAAAGTCTCGAGGACTATAGTCAACTCACCTCGGCCGCTTTCCGACACGGCCCCGTGCTCAAATAGCGCGATATCAAGTAATACAACTCTGCGAAAGGACACCGCGAGATCGTTTATTATTGGATTTACGATAAGGAAACTACAAAAGTACCTCTTAATAATATTCCTAAATGCTACTTTTTGTGGCTTACCCGATTCAAGGGGTGAAATACTCCCATTTCTGGCTGTAGTATCGGCCATAGCTCAAAGAAAACGGTATTTGGAGACGAACTTTATGTGTAGTTTGTAAATTAAATAATTATTTAATGTCGATTGTACGCTTCGTACCCCTCCACGATTGCTCCCGCTTTCTGTTCGGCCAGTTTTCGGTCGCCATTGGAAGTATGAGGCCTGAGCTCATAGCTACTTCCGCCTGCACACCGGAAACAGGGGGAGGGGGTATAACCGCTCGTCTTCTTCAGCAAAACAGAAGCCACGCGGAGATTTAAAAGCCCAAACGTTCAATGTTCAAGTTGAAACGTCTATTGTCGTGCCTTTCCAAACGAACAATTCCTCCAAGAACAACGAAACGCGTTTCTGTTCGCAATAAGGTCGAACAGCTAGTTCATGACGTCACGTTGAATGGCGACTGTTGAACCGTTTGTCTTTTGTCTGTTAAACAGCCTGTGAGAACCTGATGGTTTGAATAGTTAAAGATATGCAAACAACTAAAATTTATCACTCCTACTTTTTATCACATGTATGTGGGATTACGTGATGTATATTATATTAAATATGCCAAATTTACACAAAGATGTCCACTGACAGAAACGGATCCTGAAATAGAACAATGCAACAGACAAAACCTGTGGATCTTTTGACAAAATACTAGAGAATTTGCATACACTTAAGATGTATCAATGCCTTTGCATGAAAAACAAAACATCAAACCTAGTGACTTTTATTTTAAAGAGTTAGCACAAGCAAGCATACAATTCATGCAAAACATTTTACAAAATAACCTTGTTATGTTTTAAATGATACAGTTCATATATGATCATATACATTCATATTGTTTATAACTGTATCGCACAGATGTATAAAGTTGGATGTATAACTATATACTTGACCCACATACGTACAGCACTTAGACGTATGCCAAATCTCAACTGCTTGATTGTTTATATCTTTGCAAAATGTATTTAAACCCAGCTCTAATCTGTTAAATGTGACTATAATGCATGAAGATAAGATATTACAAATGATAATTTGCTCTAAAGCTGCTTTAAAACGAGAGAGAGAGAGAGAGAGAGAGAGAGAGAGAGAGAGAGAGAGAAAAGCTTGTGAAAAGTGCTATTGAAATAAAATTTAGTTCAGATTTGGAGACATTCTGGTTGTCAAAGTCACATTTACTGTGTCCATTGTTATTGGGAAGAACTACACCTGTGATTACTCTGTGAACTTGAGGGAAACATACTGACATATATCCACTTAAATCAGGTTTAATTTGTTTGCAGATGCCACTTGCTTTTATATTTGGTGACATTTTAAGTGCATCTTGAGGGTCCAGATGTAATAGATCTAATGTGTATATGAGCTGGTTTGTGAGTTCAAAATACATAGCTAGTGTGAAGTATTGATAACTATAGTTGGTGAAATGGTGGTTGGTAAATGATGATTACAATAAACGACCGACTGGAAGTGTGTATGAATATTGGTCACATACTTTTAGCCTGACCTTTAAGACAATAAAATAAAAGCTTCCAAAAAGGTAGATACTAAAACCCCATTAAACTGTATGGATGTTTAATCCCCTTATAATAGAAAACATAAGAAACTGTCATTAGATACACAAACAATGAACACAAATTAACCCGCATTTTGACACGAAATTCATTTTCTTTTCATTTTTAAAAATTGAATGTTCATCGGAAAGGTGCAAGACCTTGTCAGTTCTCTTTCACACACACACACGCACACGCACACACACACACACACACAATAATAACAAATCCTCTCCTTGCAGATTCCGTCGGATCAATTTGACCCTCTTAGGAATGAATGGGAAGACAGAACACATACACACAAATTAAGAGATGAGAGAGATTAAGAGATGATTAAGAGATGCCCACAACAGAACACACTCACATACACACACACACACACACACACACACACACCTAGAAATTCCCATTAAAATGATTTTTTCCCCCCAAATAAAAATCGGTCAGTGACAGAACACATTTACGATGCAGAACAGTGAAATAATGATTCCCAATCCCAGCTTCATCAATGACAAGAGTTTGTAATATGATTTAGTTTATAATCAGGTCTGTGTTCAGATTCCAAATATCTAAATATGACAAATTATTTGAAATTCATGCAAAGGAGATATTAGACAAACTAATTTCCAGGATTTATAAATATATCCATATAATAAACTCAGTGGCGTAGCAAGTCTTCCCCGGGCCCATAAATGACAAAGATGGTAAAAAAACATTTCTAGGAATGACAACAACAGCACTACAGTAGGGGAAACCGGGGGCAATTGTAGCAAATTTTGGTTAGGCTATGTCGTCATTATTCCAGTTATGAATTATTCTGTCACAGACTTTTTTAATACACGTTTTATTCCTAATAAATTTACTAGAAGTTTCTTCTCTAAATATGTTTCCATCACATTTTATGTGCATTTTATTTCGTTGAATAAAGAGTATCCACCTCAGCAAGAGTATGAGTTACATTTATTCACATCTTGTGCAGTATCTTAAAATGTACAGATGTAGCTACTAGTCGTTTTTTCAGAAAACCAATGACTCATTTAAAATTCTGTACTACTTACATTACTGCATGCAAAAGATTCTACTTCAAATAAATGCTGTTCTTTTGAATTTTCTATTCATCAAATAATCCTGAAAAATAATTGTACTCAACTGTTTTCAACATTGCTAATAATCAAAAATGTTTCTTGAGCATCAAATCATATTAGAATGATTTCTGAAGGATCATGTGACACTGAAGACTGGAGTAATGATGCTGAAAATTCACAGGAATAAATTACATTTTACAATATATTTACATAGAAAAGTTATTTTAAATGGTAAAAATATGACAATATTACTGTTTTTTGGATAAAATAAATGAAGCCTTGGTGAGCAGAAGAGACTTCGTTTAAAAACATTAAAATCTTACTTTTCAAAAACTTTTGACCAGTAGTGTGTGTATACACTACTAGTCAAAATTATATTTTATAGTATATTAAAATAGAAAACCATAATTTTAAATTGTAATAATATTTCACAATATTATTGTTTTTTTGGTATTATGAAATAAATGCAGCCTTAATGAGCTTGAGACTTGAAAATAGTAATGTTTCCAAACTTTTGACTGGCTGTGTATAATTAATGAAAGATAATGTCAATGAAGAATTACTTTTCCAGCTATCTCTTCCACATGGAATTTTACCTGTTAAATATTGAATCTTTTGTTCCATTTAATCATAGAAAGGAAAACAGAAGGGCAAAATATCATGGTGAAATTACACCCATTTTATTGGCATATCATACCAATCATTACAGATACAGCTACATAAAAAAACAGAAATAAAAAAAAGAAACTGTACATGTGTACTTTTAACCTAAAAACCTTGAGTGATATAGCTACTGCTGGCATGTTCACGTGAAAGAAATTACAGTAATTTTTTCATAACATCAGCTAAAACCTGCATGTTTAACACTGTAACACAGCTCTGTTATTAGCTTTGCTAACACACACAATCCCATTTTTCATCCTCTTAAAGTACCATCACATACTGCATATAGAAATTATGAAAACCTTTTCACAGCAGCTATACAACAATGTTATTGCAATGCTATCACCACACAGACAAAAGTCAATGTAAATCACAAATCTGATGAGTGTTCCAGTACTAGTGAGCAGGATCATCAATCAAAGCCGTTGATTCATAAATCGGTTTGAATAAAGAGGTTTCAATTGATAGAATACAGCTTACAATAAAAAACAACAACAAAAAAAACAAATGCATTTCCTTACAGAACCCCCTTCCCATTCAATACAGGCTACATACAGACGTCCATCACATTGCCTATGGAATGTTAGTGTCTCAGGCAAACGCTCCCAGTTTCATTTTTAAAATTCTAAAAATGGCACAATCGCTTGATCTGTTGCAACCTGTTCCACTCCCCTCCCTTTTTAAAAAACAAAACAGAGTAAGAAAAAAAAAAACAAAAAAAAAAAACAATAACAGCAACAACAAGTAGTCATTAGTTGTTTCATGACTGCAAATCTTCTTCAGGAAAAACTGGAGTGGGAAAAGATGGAATCCCTCTTCTAAGGCTTTTCTCTTGAAAGTTGTCTATAAAATGAGCTTCTAATATCGAACTACTAAAAAACCTGCTTTTTTTTGTTTTTAGAAAATAGTCAATAAAAATATTCCTCTGTATTGTACAAGAAAAGAGGTACGGGAGCTCTGGTGAAATGTAATCAACGTTATTTAGCAGCTCCCTCTTTCTGGTCGGCCTTTTCCTCCTCGCCGTTGTCCTCCTGTAACAAATAAATAAATGTTTCCAACAACATTAGCCACAGATAAAACCCTACCTGACATAATTTCTCTAGCACCGATGAGGACCTCAGTGGGTTGGATTAATTATTCTAACTTAATTAGAAATGGACTGACTTCATCAGCTTTGGTCTCTCCGTTCTCCGCTGGAGTTTTCTCCTCAGACTCAGCCTCGGGCTTCGCATCCTCTTTCTTCTCCTCGGGTTTGGCCTTTTCTACCTCCTTGGCCTTCTTTCCCCTTGCAGGTGCCTTCTGTGATGTTCCAGAAAATACATGGTTAGGCTATTGCCGGTAACACTCGCTAAGAGTAATAAAGCTTATTTTGCTAACCAATTTACCTTTGGCTTGGGCTCAGACTTTGGCGTTTGGGGTTTCTGTAAAATAGAAGTCAGCGTAAGCTATGTGCATCACGAAAAGCTAATTGTGCAAATATGAATTTGGGGGGACTGACAAAACCAACTTACACCTTGAAGTCTCTCAGACCGTCTTTTGGGCTGTTTGTTTATTTGATGAGGACAAGATGATAAGGCAACAACAACAAATAAAAACAAGCATTAAGTATCAGAGTTGTATGCAAAACAGTGTTATATGTGTAACAGTAATCGACTCAAACTCACCCCAGCTGCTTCAGTGTCATTGTTAGCCTGTATCAGAGGAAACAGAAGCTGTTAGTATGTGTACATAGATGGCTGACTGAGGGGGGAGGTGTTGTACCCCAAACACCCCCTCCAAGTTATGTGTAATTATGTAATCTAAAAGTGAACGTGGGGGAGGGGTCATGTGGAGCGTCATACTTTCAATACAATTCCGTTATTGTAAGAGTTAAATTTGTCGCAAAAACACAGTGAAATAAAATAAAAAGTAAACAGAACTACAATAATAATGACAGTTGATTTATTTTCTGCGTAGCTAACTTATTACCACTATTAGCGATGTCGAAAAATTTCCGTAACGTATTGAAGGGAGGAGGGGAACCGTAGCCCCGCCCCCACCGACACAATTCACTCACTTTCGACGAGCAAACACATTAAACATCGACACATTTTAAGTTTGTTAACATAAATCAGCTTTGGCGTCGACATTAAAACAGGAAAACGAGAATTACTTAAGTAGTTAACTTAAATACGCGAATAAAGTCGGTGAAAACTTTCTTTAGCCACTTTACAAAGTCCGTTTCAAAGGTCAAATGAAAAAATACAGACGGGCTAGTCACGCAAAAAACGCAATTATGAAATAAACCTGCTGGGATAACAAACTCATTTGGATTTAAGGCTTGAAATGTGTTTAGTGCAAAGGCAGCCATGACGCTGAAGACTACGGTGTGTGTCCTACTCGAGAACCATATGGATTCGTACACAACACGCAACTACACGTGTATTTACAGTTACACAATGGCCGAACAGATATCCCACGGTGTCCCCAAACATACAGCTTTCATAAATTCACATGTATATGGTTAAAAAGACATTAAAACACCGCGGTTAAAAGGAAAACATTTACAGGACAAGCTTTTCTATGAGGAATAACATGACCAAACGTTACGAGGTTACACCCCTTTGTCTGATTATTACTTTGCGTATTCTTTACACGATTTTAATGTAAAAGTAAAGCCGAAAATGCTCTTTGTAACGTGTATATTTTTTGTTAAATCCACTCGCAGTCGACACAATTGCAGAGCTCCAAGTAAAAAGGCGCCAGATTCATGCCACCGACTCGCATGCCCTAGATTACGAATTAACACATGCACCAATGCAGTAAACACTCAGATAACTTTACATAAAGCTTACTAGCGACGTGCACACTTAATTATTGCAGGCTATTAAAAACATACTATAAAACAAAATAAAATATCCAATATTTTCGAACTTACTTTGCTCCTTTTCGGCATGGCTGCTTAAAGCTTGTATGCTTTTAGAACAAAAAAAAGGAAATAAATTAAAATAGCTTACGCACTGGTAAGTAAAGTGTAAAAACCGGGTCTAGGAAACACTGAAGCAAGCATTAATGTTCTATCGGAACAGAAACTAGCTGAAACCGGATTGGATCTCCCCTTTCTATATTCTTTTCATTATAGCATTAACGTGATGCGAGCTACGCCCCGCCCCTTCTCGGCGGTGATTGGCTGAAACGTCTTGGCAACCACATTTCAAACCAAAGCAAAGTACCCGTGTGGATAGGTTGAGATGTCAATCACAGATTTGCTTGTATATACTTTAGGCGCCACTTTCTGCATTTGTTGTTTCCGTAAGCATGTAAACATATCTTTAGTATTGGTTATATTGTCATGCTTTGCAGATGATTTTAATGAATTTAAAGAAACGCGTCGCTTAAGAAAGAAAAAAAACGACTTTTGTCTTATAAACATCACATTTTCAGATAATTGAATGTTGTTTGATTTTTGTTTTATATAATATTAGTATATATGTTAAACATGTAACGTGAGGAACCGGTTTAAAGCAGCGCTTTAAGTAGTGTGCATTATTGGGGGTGGATCAGGCTGATGAAAAGAAAATGGCTGCCGGGTTTAACTGGTTCCTTGTACTGAGCTGTGTGTTTCTGTGCAACCTCGTCAAAACATTGCTGCCATCCATTTCTTCATTTGTAAGTATTGATTCAAAAGAGTTTTAGGGACGCTTAAGCACATCCATATTTTCAAAAGTATATTAGTCGTGATGTTACGCCATAATGCTCTGTGATACAGCATGTCTGCTACCCCTACAGGAGCTTCATGCAGTCACAGCAAACAAAAGCTGCTCTTTTAAACTACCACCATTCTTTAGCTTTAACCAAGTAAAACTCATTCATAAACACCAACTAGCGGTCAGTAGTACTAGTACCAAACAAACGTTTGATGTGGGCTATTAATAATTTCACTAACCAATAAAAAGTGCCATTCTTTCATGAAATAGACAATACCATGTTATCTGGATGTACAATGGTACTGAATGATCATTTATTAATATAACATTACATTTCATGTACATGGTACTCCAATGTACTCGTACCATATATGTCCAAAAAACAACATAGTTTTACTATAGTAACCATATCCCAAAAAAACATGCTAATATCTGGTTTCTTAATGTTTAGATTATTGTGGATTATAAAGTCATATAAATATAAAAGTGATATAGAGATATAAACTTAAACATATATAAAAAAGTCAGAATAAAAATTTGCAATTACCTATTTATTTTGTTATTCTGTGGCAAAAAAAACAACAGAATTGTGAGATGTAAACTCGTAAATATGAGAAAAAAAGTAAAAGGTGAGATATAAACTTGGAATTGAGAGGAAAAAGTCAAAACTAAGAATTTAGAGGGAAAAAAGTCAAAACTGAGATATAAACTCGGAATTGAGAGGAAAGAAGTCAAAACTGAGATATAAAATCGGAATTGAGAGGAAAGAAGTCAAAACTGAGATATAAACTCAGAATTGAGAGGAAAGAAGTCAAAACTGAGATATAAACTCGGAATTGAGAGGAAAGAAGTCAAAACTGAGATATAAACTCGGAATTGACAGGAAAGAAGTCAAAACTGAGATATAAACTCGGAATTGAGAGGAAAGAAGTCAAAACTGAGATATAAACTCGGAATTGAGAGGAAAGAAGTCAAAACTGAGATATAAACTCGGAATTGAGAGGAAAAAAGTCAAAACTGAGATAAACTCGGAATTGAGAGGAAAAAAGTCAAAACTGAGATAAACGCGGAATTGATGGGAAAGAAGTCAAAACTGAGATATAAACTCGAAATTGAGAGGAAAAAAGTCAAAACTGAGAAACTCAGAATTGAGAGGGAAAAAAGTCAAAACTGAGAAACTCAGAATTGAGAGGGAAAAAAGTCAAAACTGAGATATAAACTCGGAATTGAGAGGGAAAAAAAGTCAAAACTGAGATATAAACTCAGAATTGAGAGGGAAAAAGTCACAATTAACTTTTTTTAAACAAACTTTCATAGCCTTCTTAGGTCTTCACCACTAATAACAATAAATCTCCCTTTTGATTCCATTTTTGGGATATTCAGAGTAAAAGCTTTAAGTACATTTTATTGCGTCGAAATGAATGAGCACATGTACATTATGAGATTTTGTGTTTGTTCTCATAGCTGTCGAAGATCTTTCAGAAAGATGCTGACCAGGAGACGGAGATGAGGGCGGAGATCCAGAACATGAGGATGGAGCTGTCCACCATCAGCATGATGGACGAGTTCGCCAGATACGCTAGACTGGAACGCAAGATCAACAAGATGACTGATCAACTTAAGACTCTTGGTAAACAAAACATCATGAAGTTCTTATTTTGTGCTTTCTTTATAGGTGTATGTGCATTACATGCATGTGCAGCAAGATTGCCGATGAAGTGACAAGCTGTTGGTTGCTTTCTAACCAGCACAACACAGAAAGAAGCCCACAAAACTGCCAAATTGAGTCGCAAGACTCGCAACATGTGTAATATTGAGATATTGAAAACAAGGAGCAAAGGGCAGCAAGTGTTAAGATGTTTACAGCCGCCAGCACACCTGATGAAAGCCAAACTAGCATGAAAGTTTTCAAAATTGCTTTAGTGAGTTAGTTTGTGTGATTGCCGTTGTCCACTTTATAGTGGGGCGAGAACTGAGAAACCAAAGGTTTCTTCACTTGGCAGAAGTCTCAGGCCAAGTGTGGAAAATGGCAGGTGGGTTTCAGATAACGGCTTCAGTATTCATGAAGGAAGACAAATGGTCAGCTGCTGCCTGTTGCTGTCCTTCATGTCAAGTGTAGCCACAGTTATTGGAGTAAAGCATGCTTTATAACTTGTTAAAGGGTTAGTTTACCCAGAACTTAAAATTATATCATCAATTACTCGTTCCAATCCCATAACACATGTTCATCTTCGAAACACCAATTAAGAGACTTTAAATGAAACCTGAGAGATTTCTGTCCCTTCATTTAAATTGTAAATGTGTGAATTGAGTAGTTTAATCCAAGTCTCCTGAAGAGAAACAGTCACTTTATACTGGGGCTGCGCTATTTGGGGAATAAAATCTAATTGCATTTTCTCATAAAAATTGTGATTGTTGTTTAAAATGTGATTTAAAATAAAATCCAGGTTTGTTGTGCTTGTTTGTAGGGCTGCACAATTTGGCCAAAAGTTTGTGATTATATATCAATATAACGGTAATAAAATAATAATAGTTATTATTTAATTATAATACATTTGATTGGTTCTTATGCATTAAGCAAGCATGTTTCAGTTTCTGTTTACCATATTTGATGTGATCTATATATGTGCGTTGATGTTTATATGAAAGTAAAAAGACTAAATTTAGTCTGTTCATCATATACCCCAAGTTTCACAGACAAGGCTTAAGCCTATCCCAGACAAAAATGCATGTTTCAGCTGTTTTAACCGAAAGTAACTTGTACTGACATATCTTAA
Organism: Ctenopharyngodon idella; assembly: GCF_019924925.1. Taxonomy (NCBI): domain Eukaryota; kingdom Metazoa; phylum Chordata; class Actinopteri; order Cypriniformes; family Xenocyprididae; genus Ctenopharyngodon; species Ctenopharyngodon idella. The sequence continues at coordinate 11,867,528 of NC_067234.1, forward strand.
AGCTGCAGTTTGTAACTTTTTTTTGGTTAAAAATGATCCAAAATCAATTATTGAGCAAGTACATAACCAGCCAGTGTTCAAAACGATCTACTTACCTTAGCCCTATTCACAACGGTAAGCTTGTAATAATGTTTTCTAATTCGGGTGGTACTAGTGGGTTTCCACTGGAAATTCGAGCATGCAGCCATTCGTCTTTGCGTCATTACGTCACGTCTGTTTACATAAAGGAGTAGTTCCAGCTAGTAGGCTATATAGCATGTGAGGATGGCGGATCATTTATAGCCTTTTCTCCTGAAATAATTAAACGTATCATTTTGATGGCAGATTGTAATCCAGAAAGGTCCAAATGACAATCATCAGTGACAACTGGAGATTCACCCGTAGTCAAAAGCAAAAGACTTCAGACTGTGGAGTGGCTACAGAAATTGAAATCTACAGGTAACGCTAAAACACACTAAATACACAGTCATGCAACGCTGATGTTGTTAACATTAACAATTTGAGAACAAAGTATAACAATAATAATAATTTGTATGGTTTGACGTGATCCGAGCTAAGCGATCGTTAGATCTAATCACCATTGGCAGCGCGATTTATTGTAGGCCTAATGCTTTTTTCCTCACTTGGTCAGAACAAAAGTGGCAGACATGTTACTTACTTGTTCAGATGACATTTTCCGCTGAAAATTCTTATTTTGGTCATACTTCCAAGACGTAGAATCTGTGATTCTGAAGTACAGTATCCACACCGCTGTGGACTGACAGCAAACATCAGATTCATCCGCGCTGAGGAGCCGTGCCGATGCACAACCCACGTAAAGATGATAATTCCGCAAATAGCTGCAATTGCAAAGAGGCAAAACTTACGGACTGCAGCTTTAAAGAATTAGTTCACTTCTGAATGAAAATTTCCTGGTAATTTACTCACCCCCATGTCATCCAAGATGTTCATGTCTTTCTTCAGTCGAAAAGAAATGAAGGTTTTTGAGGAAAACATTCCAGGATTTTTCTCCATATAGTGGACTTCAACAGTTACCAACGGGTTGAAGGTCCAAATGTCAGTTTCAGTGCAGCTTTAAAGGGCTCTACACTATCCCAGATGAGGAATAAGGGTCTTATCTAGTGAACAGCCAACTTAGATCACGTTTGCCTTGATAACCAATCACATTACATGGGCTGGATTTAATTTTTTTTTTTTTTATGCCCTTCCCTCCATCTTATTCGCTCTGATGTACATAATTTCTTACGTTGCACAAGTGCCCACTACTGGCGAAGCCCTTGCAATATGTTTAAAAATGGAACACCCTAAACCCTTAATTACTTGAAATCCACTATGGAGCTGATTTATTATTTACATTTTCTTTTTCCTTATGAATTTGTTTTACACACCATTCTGTAGGTCTTCACTAGAGTTGTGTGGGGTGGGGGTAAATTAGGTGCGATCTACTGTGACATCATAATCATGATGCATTGTGGTCTGTGGATCTGCCTGAAATGTACATATTGAGTAGACTTGCTCCCTCTGTTAAAGTCGAGGGGTGGAGGGTCTGTTGAAATAAACTTCCCTCGCCCACTTGACAAAGTTGAACACACTTCAAAATGGTGATGGGGGAAATACTACCTGTGTACTACAGCATTACACTTTTTTGCTAACTCTGGAGGCTTGCCTTAAAGCGGCTTGGCTTCAGAGTTGCTAGAAAATTACAGGTACAGGGTTTGACCAAAACTTTCCAAGCCTTCCAGGACTGGGTTTGAGGAAGCTTGTAGTAGTAGATAGAAATTCTCTCAGGCCTTTTGTTTATATTCTTTGTTTTGTTTTTTCTTTTCTACAGTCAAGTCAAGAACTGCACAGCAAGCAAAAATGAAATGGATTGTGAATATTGTATTTTACGTTTCTCAGGTGAGTTAGGAGCATTTTTAATTTGCATATTAACCCCATAAATTAACCCTACGGTATCATATTTGATATGTACATTTCAACATGATCACAACTTTGTGCACAACAGGTTTTTCAGCAATCTAAGTAAAAGGTCTTTTAGTATAATTGTAAAAACATCCACCTTCAGATCGTGGTACATGCGTCTTTTTGCTATGAAAACTTTACATTTTTTATATAGTAAATGTAAGAATAACTTTTATATTGTTTTTATATTGTTATATTGTAGTAATATTTCAAGATGAAAACTTACTGGACTGAAGCAACTTAGGTTTACTTGATTATACATGCATCATCTTTTTAGAAAAATTGTGTGGAGTGACAACTGATATTTATATGCATTTTAGACTGTTATACTGTTATAAAGATCTCATCAACTTATATTACAAACAATCAGAATTTCATCTTTTTGACCATATAAATATCAGTAACTGCACCAAATTGCATATTTTTGCTATATCATACCATATGAGCCATAAAAGGCTTACAGTTGCATGAGAAAAATTTGATTTGTGAACCAGAATCTGTGAAAATGTGAATCATTTTAATAAAAAAAAATAAGAGAGATCATTCAAAATGCATGTTATTTTTTTATTTAGTACTGTCCTGATTAAGATATTTTACATAAAAGATGTTTACATATAGTTCTCAAGACAAAAAAAAGCTGAATTTAAAATAACCCCGTTCAAAAGTTTACGTACCTTGGTTCTTAATACTGTGTGTGGTTACCTGGATGATCTTCGACTGTTTTTTTTGTTTTGTGATGGTTGTTCATGAGTCCCTTGTTTTTCCTGAGCAGTTAAACTGAGCTCTGTCCTTCAGAAAAATCCTCCAGGTCCTGCAGATTCTTCAGTTTTCAAGCATTTTTTTTTTTTTTTTTGCATATTTGAACCCTTTCCAGCAGTGACTGTATGATTCTCAAATCCATCTTTTCACATGGAGGACAATTGAGGGACTCAAACACAACTATTAAAAAAGGTTCAAATATTTCACTGATGCTCCAGAAGGAAACACAATGCATTAAGAGGTTCCAGGTAACGCATTCAGGTAACCACACACAGTATTAAGAATGAATGGTTCACACACTTCTGAATGGGGTCATTTTAATAAATTCAGTTTTTTTTTTTTTTTTTTTTTTTTTGAGGACTATATGTAAACTTCTTTTATATGTAAAATATCTTACTCAGGTCAGTACTAAATAAAAAATAACATGCATTTGTATGATCTCTCTTATTTTGTTAAAATTATTCACATTTTCCAGATTCTGGAAATGGTTCACATACTTTTTCATGCAACTGTAAGTATCAAATATGATACCCAACAAACATGCAAGCTTTTTTCTTTTTTTTCTTTTTTTTTGAAAGATAGATTTTGTCTAAAACTTAAATTATTCCATTTCAAGAAATGGAAATTTTCCGCGTATTATTTCAAACGTCAGACTTTCCATTGTTAATATGATAGATGTATCTCTATGCATCACTTGTTCATTTTCTCTCATAATGGCATGTTGTCTGTTGTTAGGCGGCCCTCATGATCTCACTCATACTGAAGTATTATGCAGATCCGGTCACTGTTGTGCCCAGTAAATGGATTGCTCCACTGGAGAGACTAGTAGCCTTTCCTTCTGGAGTTGCAGGTATGTCCCAGTCACCAACGGTATTCGATGGCCACTTTGGCTCAGTCAATATTATTGATTTAAAAAGCATTTAACAAATTGACATCTAAATAAATACAGTGGGCCTCATTCATCAATCTAACGTAGAAACAAACGCAGATCTGAGTGCAGAAATCATCTTACGACAGGGTTCACGTGTGATTCATCAAACATTCGTATGCTGGCAATCCTATCGTATGAATGATCGTATGTTGATAAATGTGGCGGCTGAAAACAATCGTCATTTAAATATGGCGCCCCTAAAAATTCAAGAATCCTCGCCCCTAGAGTTTATGACACAGAGAAACATAACCTGGCCAAGAAGAGAAAGTAATCTCATGATAGAGAAATTCATTTTACACCAAAATCACACCTTGTAATTGCAAACAATTACATTCATTTATGTATATATATATACATATATGGATATTAAATACCGGTAAATAAAACGAAACATTCATAGGCCTATTGTAGTTTACTCCACAACAAATCATATATTAAATTATAAAATAAAACATAAATTAGACAGTCATAGGCATTCATTATAAACAACAAGTCAAGACAAAATGAAATGTTTTAGGCTAAAGTGAAACTGATGGGCTCACCTCTCTCATTTGGAAAGAATCCAAATATGTTTCTGTATTTGCATGTAACATTTTGGTTGCTAAATTATTATTCATTATGTAAACAATTAAGACTTTGTACTTCATTTGTGTCCCAATATCCACGTAAAACAGCATCCTTCACTTGCACAAAAATGTATGTGGTTGAGCCCTGGACACGCTGATTTACAGAGGACCATTTAATTTGAGCAGTGTAACTTTTATGTTTGGTTATCTGCATTTAGTTTGATGATGAATGGCTGAAATGTCAAGTTAGAAACGCTAGAACTGATGTTGTCTGTGCGCACGAGGTGCCTGCGCGATCACTTGGATTTACGCTAACTCAAAAAACTAGCATACACGAGCTGAGCCATGACGTGAGATCTGATCGTAGCCACCGCTCATGTTCATGTTGATAAATGCACTGTTTTCTGTCGTACGTTTGTTTCATAAATGAGGCCCATTATTTACATGTCGACTGGATAAAATGAATAGAATTACATGGAGTTTAGATTGTTATAAAGTGTCTTTTGCCGATTTATCTCAGGTGGTGTTGGAATCACATGCTGGCTAGTTGTCTGCAACAAGGTGGTGGCCATCGTTCTTCATGCTGTCAGTTAAACTATGAGCTTTATATCAACATCACTACACAGTCACTGGATTTTCATGAATTGCCTAAGCCAGTGGTTCTCAACCACATTCCTGGAGCCCCCCAGCACTGCACATTTTGCATGTCTCCTTTGTCTGACACACCCATTTGTGGTCTTTGAGTTTGGGGACCCACTGTCCTACAAAGTTTATATCCAGTCTGCTTCAACACAACTGAGTTTCACACCAGTGTGATTTTCAGGTGATCCTGAAGAGCTTGATTAGCTGGTTAAGGTGTGTTTGATTAAAGTTGTAGCTCAGTGGTGCCCAGTCCTGTTCCTGGAGATCTACCTTCCTGCAAAGTTCAGCTTCAGGAGCACTTGATAATTACAGGCAGGTGTGTTGGATCTGAACTCTGCAGGTAGATCTCCAGGAACAGGATTGGGCGCCCCTGCTCTAAATAAACAGTGCTGAAGATCTCTGGCCTAAAAAAAATACTAGTCACTGTTCCGTTAAACAGTTCAAGTCTGTACTTACAAATTCTTGTTTAATGACATTAAAATGTTTTTATTATAGTTAGTAAATGCTGACATGTAAACTAAACATTCCTAACAAACTTCAAAACACTGGTTTAAGCTGTGATATAAGTTGATGCCATCAACAGGTTTGGTGTTTATTTATTATGTGTACCATAATTGTATATTTGGGCATGTTTTGGTGTTTTTTTTTTTTTTTTTTGGTGAGCGTTACAAATCTATTTATTGATTTGTTTTTCAAAGAAAAAATGTCAGTGTATTAATAAATGTGTAAATGAAAATGTATGTGCAGAGTTGTATTGCTTTATTTGTCTTTACAGTGGCAAGAATACATTTGTGAACACTGGAAAGAAAAAAATGGATTTCTGCAATGATTACTCAAAATTTAGTCTGATTTTAATTGTACAATCTGGTTATACTAATATAACAAACAATTGCACTTTTTACATTTTTATTGAATATACTGATTAATCATTCAGTGCAGGGTGGAAAAAGTATGGGAATTTAGTAACTTCTCGATCTTGATCTTTAGCAGCGAAAGCGTTCTTTAGCTGATTTACTTGTGTGATTTGGCTCATTGTCTTGTTGCATCACCCAACTTGAAGTGATGTACTTATATCCTGACATTCTCCTGCATGTAAAATGTTTTGATACACTTTTGAATTCACTGTTCCTTCAATAACTGCAGTGTCCAGCCTCTGAGGCAGCAAAGCAGCTTTAAACCGTGATGCTCCTTCTACCATACTTCACAGCTGGGAAGGTTTTGGTGTGGGTTTGCAGTGCTTTTTTTCCTCTAAACAAGGCGTTGTGCATTTTTTGCCAAAATCTTAAACTTTTTTTTTTTATTTTTATTTATTTTTTTTATTATTTTCCTAGAAGATTTTTGGCACATCAGGTGATCTTGGGCAAACATAAGACATGCCACAGTGTTTTAGTTTTTGGCAGCAGTGGTTTCCTTCATGTTGTCCATTCATGAACACTTCTCACCACTTTTTTTTTTTTTTTTTTTTTTTTTTTAAAAAGGCTTTCACAGTTTGTAGAGATCCTTAGCAGTTGTCCTTGGTTCTCTCCTCTTTCAGGGCTGCCTGTTGTATTCATGGATTCCTGATCACCTTTAGCAATGGCTTTGCAGCCTTTTCCAGCTTTGTGCATCTCTGTAATGCTGTTTTAAGCTTTTGTGGATTGAGGCATGGTTCATACCAACCAATCTTTCTTGAGAAGAACAGACTTCTCAGGCTTTGTGTGGCACCTGTGCAACTCATACTTCTAATCTCACCTCAGGGGACCTATTATGCCCCTTTCACAAGATGTAATATAAGTCTCTGGTGTCCCCAAAATGTGTCTGTGAAGTTTCAGCTCAAAATACCCCACAGATCATTTATTATAGCTTGTCAAATTTGCCCCATTTGGGTGTGAGCAAAAACACGCCATTTTTGTGTGTCCCTTTAAATGCAAATGAGCTGCTGCTCCCGGCCCCCTTTCCAGAAGAGGGCGGAGCTTTAACAGCTTACACTTCGGTTGCTCAACAACAACAAAGCTGGAGAATCTCACGCAGCCAAAATGAGGATTGTCAGTAACAGTGTTCAGCCTTACATTGTTCAAACTGGAGTCGGACACTGATGGAGAGACTCAGGAAGAAGTTACAACTTTTAGAATGAAACTGGATGTTTCTGAATGGTTAGTGGATAAATTTATGTAGTTGCTGTGGAGTTGATTCAACTCATCGACTAGCATGTGCCGTCATGTTAATCTTTTGTGCAAATCCAGTGTTGAATCGACCCTCGTTTGTGAAGCAGTCTGGCGTAAAATGACGGCATAACAACAACACTCTACTACAACAACTCTTCCTCTTCTCTAAAGCAGCCCAACATGGACTCACCCCCTTTGTTGTGTTCTCAGGGGCAGGGTTTATGTAAATTTTGGGGTTTGTGATGTCACCAACCCAGGAAGAAGATCATTGTAGTCCCTACCAGCTATTTGTTGTAGTCCTTAAAAAGCGATTTCTGTAAAAGAAAATATCTCCCTTTGCATTTGACTTTGAGCGTCGTAACTTTGCAGATGTTGTTTATGCTCAAACAGCAACATTACACACTAACTAAAGTTAAGAAAGTTAAATCATAATCAACCACCCCTTTAAGGGACTCCAGTTAGCTTTTGTAGAATTAGTAATACATGGTTAACTTACTTTGTCCAGCCTGCCCTGTCAATGATCACTCAGCGTCTTCAATAAAATTTTGAAAAGTAAAACTGATTGTGTTAGTCATATTGTGATTGTCTAACATTATATGATCAATGCAGAAATCTAGATATTTTCAAATTGTTCAAAAAACTATTCTTGCCACTGTATTTGATTCGTTTGTATAATGCAATATGATAAAATGTAATTGTACTGCCTGTTTCACACATGATCTGTTTGCAGTACTTATAGTCCGAGCAGTGCACACAAAACACAATACATAACTCTTAAAAATAAAGGTTCCAGAAGGGTTTTTTTTTTTTTTTTTACATTAATGTCATAGAAGAACCATTTTCGATTCCACAAAGAACCTTTCAGTGAAACGTTCTTAAAAGAACTATTTTTTCGTAGTAGATATTTGAATAATCTAAAGAACCTTTAGCTTTCAACTTGATGAAATGTTTTGAACCATGTATTTTAAAAATAAAGAATGTAAGAATTGCACATTATTTGTGCACGTGAGGACATCATGGGGACACAGGTTTGAGTCTGGACTGCCTTGTTCCATTCCTGTTTCCTGTTGTCCTATCTTAAGTTATGTCCATGTCTCACCCTTCACTGGTCTGTGTAATAAAAAGAAAAACAAGAAAGCACAGTGTGACAGTAAATTCATGGCAAAATTTGCTTCACTGTAAAATATTGCCAAAATTTTACAAGATTTATCAGTAATATTTAAAAATACTGTACTGTACTCTAATACAGCGCTGCCTTGTGGGATCAAAATGGGAATACCCAAACCTTTGCACTACATATGCTTGGCTGATGCATGAATGTTTTTATTATTATAACATACCAGGAGTGTCCATCACTGTAAATCAGTCAACTACAAGGCAAGGCAAACTACTGGACAGTTGAATCTCAATTGTTTGCTAAATTTTAAAAAGGTGCTTTAAAACAGGCCACAATAAAATGCTGTACTCTTACAGCAGACTTGTGTTGCTCTGCTGAAAGTTACAATGACAGACTACTGAGACTTAATTCTTACAGCAAATGCAAAGAATAAAGATTATTAAAATCAAGTCTGGATCAAATTTAGATTTGTTTGTTTGTTTTTTGGTGGTGCTTCAGTTTGAGAATTTACTAAGTAGTAGCCTTTTACCCACAGTGACTTAAAATACACAAAGAAGCAGGGACAGTCACCCCCGTGCAACTTGAGGTTAGAGTCATGTATTTGCATTCGCAACCCATATTAATTACATAATGTGACAAATTTCTGAGTAAATCAGAACATTCAAGGAAATGATCTACTATCTATCAGGAATTGTTTGGAACCAAAAAAATAGTTGGAAGTTTTTCAGTGTTGATAAAATGTTAATAGGACATTCTTTGGAATAGTGTGCACTGATGAATCATTCACATTAAGACCAAGAACATGCATTAATAAAGTAAATAGGTTCAATTTTGATTTGCGATTGATTTTATTTGCGCAGTTTAATTTATTTATGAGTGAAACAGGATATTCAGTGAGAAAAAATAGGGAGCAACTTATTTTATCCATTGGGAATTGTTTGGATCATGAAAAGAGGGCATTACAAATATGCAAGAATGCTGCCAGACCAAATGCAAGTTTGCAAAAATAATGCTTCAATAGCTATTTGTGAGGTCTTAGTGACATCAGCATCAGGAAGAGCAAGTTATTACATTTGAACATGTAATAGAAGTTTTTGCAATAAAATGCACCAATGAATTGATCACAATAAGACCAGCAATGTGCATAAAAGTAGGTCAATTTATTGTTGACTTCAACAATAGTCATTCGTGTAGTTAATGTGATGATGTTTTATGTGTTTAAGTGCTTAGCGATGTTGTGTATATCGAGAAGAGGAAAGGTCCAAGCACCGAACCCTGAGGAACCCCAGTGGTTAGTTTAAACTACTCTCAAAAGCAGAATTATTTTTAATATTTGACCCTGAGGATTAAATATTGAATTGTGCATCCCTGCAGGCCTCATCCAATAGCATAGCAATAACAATAATCCTCATACACATTTTCCTCTTTTTAAGAGAAAAAAACATTACTCTTTAGAAAGATAATTTGAGGTCTTTTATGTACTTTTCTTAATATACTGTTTGTTTTTAATGTACTCAGTAGCTTTCTAACATTACTTGATGTGAAGTTATTTCATTTCGGTGATTGATATAACAATATAAGCAAATTTATAGTACATATTAATGTTAGATGATGCATAAATGTACATTTACACTACTTATGTTCTCATATTTTAATTTTTGTTGCAAGATCTTTTTTTCAACCAACCTTGATGTACAGACAGACAGAGCTCTTAAATTAACATTTGCAGGGGAAAAAAAAACGAATTTTGTGTATGCACAAGAACATTTTTGAGTAGGCACGAGATACTTCTGTGTGCCCACAAGAAACTTTTGTATGTTTTAAGGGCAGAGGGAGAGTGACAGGACATGAAAAAAAAAATATATATATATTGAAAGCAGTTCTTGTCTATGTATAAATTGGTATGATATTTGCCTGTCCCAGCAGATATTTGCTTAACTACTGCTGAGATGCTCTGGATGATTTCTGGAGTGTTGCTAGGGTGGACTGGGTCATGTTAAGAGCATTGCTAAGTAGTTTCTCATCGTCCAGAATCAAAAGCACCCACCCCAGGCCTCTGTGCTGTTCTGATCTTGCATGACAGAGCCCAGGACAAAACTTTGATGGGTAAGCTCTCTTTTCCCAGATAGCCCATACTTTAAAAGACCTCATGGGACCCCCTCACAGGGCCTGGGACAACATTCCTGCTTGTTTCCCTCGCCAACAGCCCTGCCCCTATATGGGCCATTCTACATAATTGGTGCAAACTGCTGTCACGCACAACCAAACAAACATTTAAAAAGCATTTAAAAATGTTAGATGTTTACTAAGATCCTTCTATTATCTATTGAATCCCACAATAATATTTAATATCAGTAAGCTTATTATATATAAAATCATCATTTATTGGGTACTTTAAATTGGGAGGAGGTGGCTGTCCCGAACCCTAACCTCTAAATTTCAACTTGTGAAAATGATATTGAAATAATTTTTGCAATTGTTGTTTTTAAAATATTTTTGATTTTTTTTTTTTTTTTTAAGAAGTGAAGTTATAATATTTATTTTACATTTTATTTTTAAATCATGAAACTTTGTGTCCTGCATTTTAATGTCACTACCGAAACAGTGTATGTTTTAGTCCATTGGCTGAGACTGATTTTAACCACACTCCTACATTTTTGATCAGGAAATATTCCTGTGTCCCTCTCTCTCATATCCTCTCTTATATAGTAGATAGGCACCATCATTTTGAGTTAAATGTGTTCAAAAGTCTGAAAATCTGTTTGTAACTTTAACGAATGTCACTACCAAACACCTTTTTTCTGAAATTAAGGAAAATATTTTCGATGTTATTCCATAAAATTTAGTTTTTGTGTGTGTACAACTGTTCAGAACTGTGCTAGCTAACCATGTGCTGATTAGCATCTTTGAGCTAGACTCGAAAGTATCTAAAATTGTCACTACCAAAACAGTCACGACCGAAACGTGGTGAAGTTTTGGTTGTGACATTGTTTTTTGAGTGTTATTCGATAAAATTTAGTTTTTATGTTTGTACAACTGTTCAGAACTGTGCTAGCTAACCATGTGCTGATTAGCATGTTTGAGCTAGGCTCAAAAGTATCTAAAATTGTCACAACCGAAACTTCACCACATGTTTCGGTAATGACATCATTGTTTTGGTAGTGACAAAAAGGAACACATAATCATTTATTTGGGGATAATAAACAAAATTTTAGTACAGTTATGTAAATCATTAGTTTTTTAGTATGTGAGTTAAAATCCTGTAATGTGATGTTGTCACTACTAACACCACTGTCACTACTGAAAATGTGCCGTCACGACCGAAACATGGATGTTTTGTCAAAAATAAGGTATACTGAAGTATCAACTAAGATGTTATGATAGTGTCTGGTTTAATGTATATTCAAACTAATGAATCCTTAACTTTGAAATAAGTACGATAAACTTTATGCCTTTTACAAAGAAAGATTGGATTCAAAATACAACAAATCTCATAAATTACACTTGAAATACTGTTAAAATTGTGATCGTTATTGATTTACCTGTGAAAACTTAAAAAAAAAAAATAGCAAAAAAATATATTTACAAGGTAGATCTTAGGTCAATGTAACCCTTCTTATTAAATTATTTATTGTTGTGTTTCGACAGTGACAAATCTGGGGAGAGGAAAAATATTCCAAAACTTTCTGAAAATACAATATGAGATTTAACTGCACAATTACTAGAAATGTGTACCTTGGATATTATACAATTTGCATACATACAGAATTTGTGGAAAAACATTTTTCTGACTTTGCACCAGTTCTGTAGAATGGCCCATTTATGTGACTGTGGTAACTTTCCAGTTTAAATCTGTGGTAAGTTTTAATTTTGTCGTAAGTTGAAAATTATATAATAAAAGCAGTGTGATGATTTGCAGTTTTAACTAGCTACTGACCTACGTTTTTAAATAGTAGCCTACTAACTCATAGCCTCAGTGTTGCCAATAAAAAAAGGTACAGGTACAGTTACACTTTTTGTTGTCAATTTAAATTACACTTTTCTTGAGAAACAGCATCTCTGTCCATATATGCACGTCGTTACACTAACTTTAGCAGCTCCTGATGTGGACAGACAGCTGAAATTGCCAATCACTCAGACAGCAGTAGGTCAAACGCGCCAATCCCGCCACATGATGATGCGCTGCGGACAGAAATAGACACCGAGCGGCTCGAGCTGAGACTGCAGCTCTGCGTGCTTTCCAGCCAAAGGGGGGTGGATCGCTGTGTCTTTAAACACTTTTCCCTGATCATTTAATCTCGCAATTCTACAAAATGGTCATTAAAGTCTTCCTGGCATCCTCCTCGGGATCGACGGCGGTAAGAAACTGGATAGCAAGTGTGTAATTGTTCAGTCATTCAACAGGTCCCTGAGCTGAAGCGCTTTGATTTCGACTGTGTTTTATATACAGATTGCGGAGTGAATCAAGAGCGTATTTGCAATAATCGTCGGTGGATGTATTTTAAACTGTAAAATAAAATAAAAAATGTTTTAACTTAAGCATGTTTAAATAATCCTGAGTGACCTAATAACCGATGCAGCTCGGCCAGTTTCCTTAAATATCTCTGAGATCACATTCCAGTCTGTAGCAGCTATTCCTTCAAACATGAAACTTCCAGAACTGATTTCAGTTACTCAGCAGGACGAACGTGTTTATTGATTGATTTATGTGTTTTAGAGATATAGCTTACAGTGCTAATTTTCTAATCTTTTAACTTTATCACAAAAATGTAGGCTACATTGATACTATCATGTTTTAACTTGTTATGGGAGACCAGGGAAATTTACAGTCTATCCCTAAACCATGTAATTAGCGTCCAAGTCCAATGAGTTGAGACCTAAATGGTTGTAACACTCCTAGAAAACACTAGGTTAAAATTTGCATTTATTCTGGTCATCATTCAAAATAATTAGGGTAGACGATAACAGCTCAAATATTGATTGGTTGCATAAACTGCATGTTTATGCAACCAATTAGTCTGAAAAAGTTAGCCATCTAATTCTTTTCTTTAAGACAGGTCACTTTTTTTTTTTTTTTTAAAGTTAGTTACGTAAATACAGGGTTGCCAGGTCTGCGTAACAAAACTATCCCAATGGCCAATCAAAAAATAGCCCAAAAGTAGCCTAATGACCATATCCCATATATCAAAACTCAAAATATGCCATTCCCATACCTAAAATACATATTTTACAGTCACTGTTACGCAAATTGAAAACCACTGTATCATAGTGATCATAAACACACTACCACTGGCCCTCCCTCAAAAAGAATTCAAATTTCCCGATAATTTACTCACACCATGTCATCCAAGATGTTTATGTCTTTCTTTCTTCAGTTGAAAAGAAATGAAGGTTTTTGAGGAAAACATTCCAGGATTTTTCTCCATATAGTGGACTTCACTGGGGTTCAACGGGTTGAAGGTCCAAATGTCAGTTTCAGTGCAGCTTCAAAGGGCTCTACACGATCCCAGATGAGGAATAAGGGTCTTATCTAGGGAAACGATCAGTCATTTTCTAAATAAAATTAAAAATATATATGTTTTAACCACAAACGCTCATCTTGCACTGCTCTGTGATGCTCCACACATTATGTAATCACGTTGGAAAGGTCACGTGTGACGTAGGCGGAAGTACCGAGCAAGTGTTTACAAAGCGAACGTGCAAAGACTAAGTCAAACGGCCTTTACAAAAGAAAAAGGTAAAACAACAATGTCGGACGATTTTAAAGTTGGAGGAGAAAATGAGATGGAGTTTTTCGCCCTACCGTGGTACTTCCGCCTACATCACGCGTGATCTTTCTAACGTGATTACGTAATGCGTGGAGCATCGCAGAGCAGTGCAAGATGAGCATTTGTGGTTAAAAAGTACATAATTTTTATTTTTTTTAGAAAATGGGCGATTGTTTCACTAGTTTCACCCTTATTCCTCGTCTGGTATCATATAGAGCTCTTTGAAGCTGCACTGAAACTGACATTTGGACCTTCAACCCGTTGAACCCCAGTGAAGTCCACTATATGGAGAAAAATCCTGTTTTCCTCAAAAACCTTCATTTCTTTTCAACTGAAGAAAGAAAGACATAAACATCATGGATGACATGGGGGGTGAGTAAATTATCAGGAAATTTTAATTCTGAAGTGAACTAATTTTTTTAAATCTAGCACAGTTTTATCACTGGTAGAATATAAAATATTTCAATACAAGCATTTCAGTCAAATATAATTCATGCAATATCTGAAAATCAAAACCGAAAAACCGCAGACTTGGCAACCCTGCATAAATATGTAGATTGGTCTCATTTGAATTTGAAAAGTAAGACTGATTTACATTTGACTAACTGCTACTTGGTAAGACTTGTTCATAAGACACAGTCTTAAAGGGATAGTTCACCCAAAAATGAAAATTATCCCATGATTTACTCACCCTCAAGCCATCCTAGGTATATATGACTGTCTTCTTTCAGATGAACACAATCGGAGATAGTTTTAAAAATATCCTTAGTGCTCCAAGGTTTATAATGGTTTTGAAAGGGGGATCATATTTTGAACAACAACAACAAAAAAAGTGCATCCATCCATCATAAAAGTAATCCATACGGCTCCAGAGGGTTCATAAAGGCCAAGTGAAGCGAAGTGATGGGTTTTTGTAAGAAAAATATCCATATTTAAAACTTTATAAATTCAAATAACTAGCGTTCGGCGGATAACCATACGCATACTGGGCAAGTTGATTTGGGCAGAAGAGTATCCTTTGACCTGAACGCAATGACGTAATGATGAACGTGGAAGCACAGAGGATAGAGCAAAACAAAACAGTGGTCACGAATTAGAAGTCTAAAACGAGAATTTTTAAAGAGAAATGTTGGAGGAGCTTGAGTTTGTTGGCCAGCCCTATTTGTTTGAACCGTGAGAGACGTCTAAGCTTACGATACTCCTACATCCTGCATCATACATCGCGTCAGGAAGTTGACTTGCCCAGTATGTGTACGGTCATCCGCCGGAAGCTAGTTATTTGAATTTATAAAGTTTTAAATATGGATATTTTTCTCACATTGCTTCAGAAGGCCTTTATTAACCCACTGGAGCAGTATGGATTACTTTGTTTAAGGATGGATGCATCTTTTTTTTTTGTTCAAAATGTGATCCCCTTTCACAACCATTATAAACCTTGGAGCACTAAGGATATTTTTAAATATATCTCCGATTGTGTTTGTCTGAAAGAAGATAGACATATACAACTAGGATGGCTTAAGGGTGTGTAAGTCATGGGATAATTTTCATTTTTCATTTTCATTTTTTATTTATCTGTGTACTAACATTATAAATGCCAAAAACTCATCATATTTTGCAGTAATTAATGCACTCTTTCTACTACAGTTTGGGGAGAGACAGTTTAGCCTTTAATTTGTAGCAGACAAAAGTTTGAGATAGATAGCAATAAATAAATAAAAGAGGTAAAAAAAGAGTTACATTTGTTAAAGCATAATGTGTTACACCCATCTCCTAAAAAGTGTTACAGGTTTCTCCATGGATTTTAATTGAGTAAAAAATTGGAAACAAATATAGAATAAAACGTAGGTGAAATACTCTGAAATTATGACGTGTGTGTGTTGGTCACTCTTACAGTTTTGGCAAATGTCAGCCTACACGCATATTGTGCAAAGTTTATAGGTCCTGAGGTATTAGAAACAGTTATAATTTTTCCCTTCTGGAAAGTCAGTATTTCTCTATGTGTGTTTTTTAAATGTATTATGGTATATGTCAAAGAAATATAGTATCTGATATCATTACTGTATTTACATTTCAAATATCTTGGGATTCACGTCAATAACCTGTTATTACTAATACCCCAGATCAAAAAGAAACAACAAGATGTTGTCGGGTTTCTTGAGGCACTTAAAATCGATTACGCACAACTTGACATCGCTTCAAATGAGGATAACCGGCAGTGGATGAGGGAAAATGTCCCTGGAGAAAAGAAGCCCACCAGTGGAATTCCTCTGCCTCCACAGATTTTCAATGAGGAGATGTATTGTGGGGTAAGAACCTGCTACAACAGAGGCTCCCATAAAACTGCCCTTCTAAAAGTTTACAATGTGGTCAAGACCTCTTGAGTAAACCTTTTTACATGTTGTTTTATCCTTATATTTATACTTAAATTCCACAGAAAAAAACCAAAACATATTCAAAGGAACTGTACAGTTAGTAGTCCTAAAACTTGGAAGATATTTGCTATTTTCAAACCATAGGATCCCTTGGGAATTTCCCATGGGGCTGTAAATATTTTTTTAATTTTTTTTTTAAGTAAAATAATGTCTGTGTTTAAGAGTACTAAGAGACTTGCACGTTTTGTTTTACGTTATAAATTAAACTCGAATTTTGATTCTGTTGAGTTTGCTGTTTTTTTTTTTTGTTTGTTTTGTTTTTGAAGTGTAATTGCAGTTTATTTTGTGAACAAAATGTGATTTACAAGACCTTAACTAATACGGAGCCCCGCACATGACATGCAAGAAAAAAATAGGATGCTTATTCGATTTAGTAATTCGTTGCAGTGGGCAGCCATTTTGCTGTGGCTCCTGGAGAGCGACTGGGGGTTAGGTGTCTTGCTCAAGGGCACCTCAGTCATTTCCTGCCCGTATTGAGAATTGAACCTGCAACCTTCGGGTTACCAGTCTGAGTTATGAATATGAAATAATTATGAATTGCTGTGAGATTGTGTTGAAATAATGACTAAAAATTTAGATCCACTCTCTGTAAAAGTTATTGTACGGCTTCATAAGATTTTAAATCAAGTGCATAAGTCGTATGGACAACTTGTTTCGACCACATTACGTTTAGTAGACGCGGTCCCATCCACTAATGCTTCAAAGAAAAAACAGTCTGGACACTCTGCTTGATAGCTCCTTTTGAATTCCACAGAAATCACACATTAATTGATACATTATTTGCTATAAAATGCTAATGATAGTTTCCTATCCTAAATTGCAGGACTACGACACATTCTTTGAAGCCAAAGAGGACAACACAGTCTATGAATTTCTGGGTCTGACACCTCCACCAGGATCTAAGGTTGCATTTTTTGTTTCTTTCTGTGTGTTTACTTTTCTTGATTGTTAGAAACCATCTTAAGGCCAATTCACAAAGCACCGACCGATGGCAACAGACAGTTTGCCGGGTTTTGTCGAATCAGTATGTTACACCCGTCAGCATCTGGCGGCTCTCGTTTTCTCCAGTTGAACTGGCATTTCTCGGTCTTGGAATGACTGAGAAATGACGTACTGTAATCTGGTGACTGTCGGTGCAGTGTGAATTATCCTTTAGACTGCAATATCTTAAAGTGATACCAGTAATAATGTCTTAACAACTGGGCCAAACAACAACCAAATATTTTTCACTTGTTCCCAGTCATGTACAATATCTGCCAACCACCAAAACATCGCTTTTGGTGGCCTCAAATATCTTCAGATGTTTGAATGAGGTGTTTGTAGGGACAAAAGAGAAAGATATTTTTCTTTTTGTTGAGACAGTAATAACCCAGCAATAGTACACCAAAATCTAATGTTTTAAACCATTAAATTAGTAATACATTAAATTCTCATTAAAAATCGAATCAAATCACTTGAAAAGCAACAGCTAATAAAGATATCCCAGGCCTCTCTGAATCCTCTTAAACAAGCACAAATATTACCAGAGGAGTCTTTGGTGGTGATTGGATAAACGTCATTAGAATAAAATTTAATCATGAAAGTTTGTTATCACTGTAGAATCCTGTTTTCTTCCTCGCTTCTTTTTAGCATTTTTGGTGAATTTTCCCTTGCTGTCAGTGATTGAATTGATTCGCCAGTGCTTTAATAAAAATCTCTCTTGGTGCAGGAGGCACAACAAGCTGAAAATTCACAAAAGCTTCATAATGGATCTGGCACAGAGGAACATCTTGGTGATGACACAACAGTAATACCCAAATGAATTTCTTTTACTCTTTGTTTTATACCTATTTAACTGAAATTCACTTTCAGTGCATTTCCAGACACGTCTTTATTGTATGCTCTTCATCTGCTAGGTTTTTGTTCACCAGTCTATCACAACCTACACTGTCAGAAAGAAGGTACAACAGCCGTCACTGGGTTGGTACCCTTTCAAAAGGTGCACCCTTTGTGCCTTATTTATTGCTAAAGTGTGCATATTAGTACCTTAAATGTACATATTAGGACCTAAATTGTACATTTTAGAACCTTTTGAAAGGGTACCATCCCAGTGACAACTTTTGTACCATTTTTTTCTGAGAGTGTAACTTAATACCCAGGCCATGTTCGGATTAGTATGCTACTCATACTATTTCAACAGTATGTAGACTGTTCAGAGTACATTTGCAAGAAATTCCTGCATGACTTACATTTGTGAATTTGTTCAGTGTTGGGACCCTTTTCACATTTCTGGGGTTCTCAGAAGTGGAAGTGGTCATAGTTGGGTAATTTTTTTAAATGAAAATATTAAAAACTTCATCATCACAGTCTGTGAAAAGGGTCCATTGTATTCCAAAATGTAGTAATTACAGCCTTGATTTTCAACTTTTATTTTGAATTTAAGACTTTTTCACACGAAAATGCAAAAGGTTTTATTTATGAAATGATAATTGGACATTCCTCACTGAATTAAACATGCAGCATAATGCATTGTTTCACAATAACACTTTACTAAAGGTCTCATTTGTTAACATTAGTTAATGCTTTAATTAACATGACCTAACTATAAGCTATATATTTTTACAGCATTTATTAGCCTTTGTTATAGTGTTAGTTAATAAAATATAATTGTTCCTTGTTTGTTCATGTTTTTTCACAGCGCATTAACTAATTATAACAGATACATTTGATTTTAAAAATGTATTAGTAAAATTAGAAATAAACATTAATAAAAATGTTTCATTAAATTTAATTAAACTGTTTAATAAATATTTGTTAATGAATGTTGTAGAAGTATTGTTTATTGTTAGTGCATGTTAATGTAGTTTACTAATGTTAACAAATGAAACATTATTGGAAAGTGTTACCTTAAAAATAGCAGGCAGTAATCCAAACATAGCCACATATAAACATTTCCACATTTTCGCATGCTGTTCCTCTTAATCCACTTGCATTTGTGTAGTGTTATTAATCACATTTAATCAGGCATGCTTACAATGCAGAAAGTTACAATTGTTTATTTTATCCTGACTCTTGATTATGTTCACAATAATTTCAAAGTTACATAGAAATGACTGATTACAACCCTATGTAATTACATGTACTTACAAACTAATTTTGTATTTACAACTATGTAATTACAGCTCTATTGACTTCTTGCAACCCTAATGTTTTTCTTCCAATGTTGTTTTGTCTTGAAAAATATAGATGTTCTTTTGAGGATTATTCAACATTGCAAACTGATTATGTCCATTTTGTTTGGCAACATTGTCTAACAAACAAACCCTCTTTTCTTTCTTAGTACTGTTTCTCAAATTCCATTGGTGATTGTTCTTCCGAAAACCCAGTTCATTTATTCATGCTTGTTTTCATCCTGAGGGACCTGTTGTAAAACTATCCAGGATCCTGTGGTGCCAAGTTTTTAGTGCCTTAGCAGCTCCTGTAGTGTCATAACAGTTTTAACTTCCCCTTTCCTGGGATGCGTTGTTTGTTCTTCTAGAAAAAGGAAATCAAGGAGGCTGAACAGAACGGAGATGCACACACAGCAGAGCTGGAGGACGATGATCCGGGCAAGAACGTACAGACAGACGCTCAAGAAGAGGATGAGGAAGAGGAGGAACCCGCAGAAGAAGATGAAGAGAATGTAACTGACTGATCAAAACTCCTAATTAACCCTCATTCATCCTCAAACATCTTCTGCTTTCCCATAGCTGCTCATTCTTCTTCCATATAATCCATAATATCTTTGCTTCATCTATTAACCTCAAGGTTTTTTTTCATGCAGGTTCTGTAATCTCGCCTATGCAACTGAAATTAACATCTAACGTCCTGCTTTATCATCTCATCTCTTCTAGTTTGATTCCTACTAGTGTTTCCGGTTGACAATGTGACTATTGTTTCAATGAAGATTGTTGGTGTTTATTCAGTAAATATGTTTTTCTGCCTCATGTTATTTGCTCATTTTAATATTTATTAATTTTGTTGTTGTTAGAGAAGAGCAGCTGAGGAGGAAGAGCAGGTAAGAAAAAAGTTCTTAAACAATTCTGCATGTCTTAATCATTGTATAACAATTTAACTAGAATAGATAGATAGATAGATAGATAGATAGACAGACAGACAGACAGACAGACAGAGAGATATTCTTGGTTAGTGATGTAATCCTCGTTCCCTGAAGGAGGGAACGGAGATGTTACGTTAATACTGATGTATTGGGGTCTCACTTGGGAGCCCCAACCACCTCTGAGTAGTTAAAAAAACAGGCCAATGAATATTGGCAAGCAGGGCTTGGCATTAACACCCACCAACCCGCAAAATGCAGGTAGATTACATCTGTGGCGGGTAAGACAGCCACTCCCACTAGCCACTTTGGCGGGTTGAATATAATTTCAGCCTACAGTCAAATGAAAGGTAACCAAGCTTGTCGTATCACAAAATTACATTTCAATCACAATTCTTTATCGATTAACTTGGTGTTAGTGAAGGCGGGATAGGCAGAATTGCGCTGAATGACACACAACAGAAGCGCTCTCTCGCATGCGCTCTCTCGCTGTCATGTGTGCGATCAGTTCTCCTTGTGCCTGAATAGTCAAATATGCACAGAGATGTCAAAATGCCCATCGTGTGGAGTATCTACATGGTATATCAGCTGTTATGTATGGGTGGGTAGCCCTTGCCCACCCATACATAACAGCTGATATACCATGTAGTCTTGATTTGGGTGGTCAATCTGCATTTGAATGTTTGAAAGGGTTTTAAATCTTCTAAATCAAGTAAAATGACTCAAAATCAAGTAATTTAAGCATGCCAAAGTCAACTTTAATCATATAAAATGTAATTTCCCAATAGCAAAATTGTGGCCAATGAAAATGCTGAGTGGCTAGTAACTTTGGAAAAACCACTAGCCGCAGTGGCTGGTGAGCAAAAAAGTTAATGTCAAGCCCTGTTGGCAAGTAAGATTTGCATACCGAGCCATTCCTACCCAGACACACGAGTATATAAGGCCGGCTTGGACTCACTTATTCAGGTTTATGCTGAGGAGCCGAGATAGGGATCCTGGTCATTTAGCGGTGGTTCAGGGTAGTGGCAGGGATGTAATGTCTCTGTTCCCTCCTTCAGGGAACGAGGGTTACATTAGTAACCAAGACGTTCCCATTCAGTCAGTCACGTTCAACGTTACGTGGATACTGATGTATTTAGGGTCCCTATGGAAAGTGCCACAGCCACTGAACTGTGTTACGAGTGCCAGAGATGCAGATGCTGGCAAGCTGTAGCATGCCCTTTTGACAACTGCCCCTACAAAGTCGTAACCTACCCAGCGCCCCACATAAGTCCAAAGAAAATAGTCCTCCATACCAATGTGATAGAAGGGACAGGGCTTACCTGGAGATGGTCAGAACTGATGTTCCTCTTATCGTGATATTTCATGGGGAAGATGTTGTTGGACAATGTTGTTAACGCTGGGGAAGCGCGGCTAGTCCAATGGAGAGGGACGCTACAGAGGACACACTCAGCCGAAAGGGAAGTAGCGTGTGGATTCACATATGGACTGACCCATGAGGCAGTGCTACATATGGAAGATCTCTGCAGTAGGTCCTACCTAGCCAGGGAGGAACTACTACCTGATATAGAGACAGGGCAGAGCAGAACTGCCCAGGCAAAGACACAGGTTTACAGACAGGGTAACTGTACTGTGGAAAGTTAGCATATGGGATTACCAAGGGGGAATCACAGCATATGGACATCTAGCCCAGTACAAGGGCTGACAGACCAGGCATACACACGAGTACTGGGCCTGACGTCGGACACCTCTGCCACGTCCGACTGCCGAAGGATGTTGGAGGAACTCGATTTAGGGTTCACAGAGTGGGGAACTGCAGGCGAGACACCGAGTTAGACTTCCCGCTCATTACCTGTTTGTATCCAATACACGGGAAGAAACCGGCTCCACTCTGAGATTGTAGAATCTCACGAATGTGTTAGGTGTTGCCCAGGCCCGCAGCTCTGCAGATGTCTGCTAGAGAGGTGCAGCGTGCCAATGCTCAGGAGGAGGCAACATCTGAGTGGAGTGAGCCCTCACTTCGAGCCTTGGGGCTGGTATGCCAAGGCGATGGCATCCACTAACCTCTTCAGAAGCTCTGTGTGCATCCACGTAAACATGCAGTGTGCGAAAAGGACACAGCAATGCAAGGGCTGAGTCTGCCTCCTCCAGGGGTAGCACTTCCAATTTCACCACCTGGTCCCTAAAAGGAGTGGAGGGAACTTTGGGCACATACCCGGGGTCTTAGGATCACGTAAGACAGGGCCGGCCCAGAGGTCCCAGGAGGGGATGAGGCGTGGCCTGGGTGGATTTTAGGGGGCTCTAGTTTGAGTGATAGGCCACTGAAGTCCTCTGCGTCCCATCCAGAGACCATACATGGAGGTTCCAGAGGTCTAGATGCAGGTGCCATACGCTGCCCCGTCCCTGAGGAAGCAGGTCCTTCCTCAGTGGAATCCACCAGGGAGGGGCTGTCCCAAGGAGCATCAGGTCCGAAAACCAGGTGCAGGTGGGTCAGTAAGGCGCAACCAACAAGACCTGTTCCTCGTCCTCCCTGACCTTGCACAGTGTCTGGGCGAGCAGGCTCCCTGGGGTAAACGCATACTTGCGTAGTCCCTGGGGCCAGCTGTGTGCCATTGCATCCATGCAGAGGGTCCCCTCGGTCAGGGAATGCGTCCTTCGGGTTGATCGCTGCAAACCAATCCTGGGGTGGAACGCACATAAGAATGCATTTCTGCATGAGCATCTTGATTGGGAGTTTGAGAAGGGCCAGATTCAAGACACGCAGAACCAAGATTGCCCGTAATCCACTGCCTTTCTTGGGTATGATAAAGTATGGGCTGAAAAATCTTGACTTCATCTCAGCTGAAGGGACAGGTGGCAGCACTTTGCAGGCATAAATGCACCGCAATTGCACATTCCACCTAGGGAATCCCCACGAACCCCCTGACCAGCCCACAGTCGAGGGTAGTGAGAGGAGAATAACTTTTGAAACAGATTTCTGATTTGCAACAGATTTCTGATTTTCCTCCATACTGCCAAAGCTCTCCATGCACTTCCAGGAAGAAAGGCACAAGGGCAACATGAGGCAATCTTTGCGTCTCGCTTCAAGCCCAGAAACCAATCATCCAGCCGTGACAGCCTGGGCAAGTATGTCTGTCAACTCTGAATCCGATTCAGCATGAGCAAACAATGCTGAAGCTCAGCATCATCTCTGAATGCGCCTTTTCACCGGCAAGAGGGATCTCCTATCATAGACAAGCTCTTTTAGAGGCGATTGGAAGAGAGTGGAATATATAGATAGACAGACAGACAGAGAGACATATAGATAGATAGATAGATAGACAGACAGACAGACAGACAGACAGAAGGACAAAGACAGATAGATACACAGTAAAATCCAGTTAAATCAACTCTGCTCAGAGTACATTTGGTCCCTCTCTTTATAGTGTTAAAGTAACACTGAAGTAGAGTTAAAGTTAATGAGATTATTAAGCGATTAATTAAGTGATGATTGGGCATTAGTGATGAACACCTGCTGTTAACAAGAAGAAAAGAATCACTGAAAAAAAAAACAGAATCACTGAAGAAAAGAAAAACACAAGAACTACCAGCCACAGACTTAGATGAAATCAACTGAAGATAAAATAAGACATTAAATCTCTCAAAATCTGATTAAAAAAACTCCACAAACAGCAATACCAGCTTCACTTATTAGTAACCAGATTTACTTTATTTCGGTCACAAATCTACACTAGTTTTTATTGAGGATTAACAGAGATTTAGATGTTGATGTTTTATTGGTCAAAAAATGATGCCACAATCATGGGGATCAGTGTTTGCTTTAGTTGGGCTCTTGACACTTTTATGTTTTTAAAATAATTTGCTTTTAAGCAATTGCAATAGTGATTCACAGCAAACACACACATTGCTGAATCAAAAGACTGAAGAAGCAGATCAGCTTAAATTTTCAGCTTGAAGCCATTTGAAGTGATCATCACAAAGAGGTCTCTCTCTCTTTGATTTCTTGACTGAGATTTAGCTATTACAGAATTGCAAAAAAAAAAATTCATTGAACAAATGTGACTGGCGTAATGCTTCAACGCTAAAGATGAACAACTATTACCGCTCAGGCTTAGACGTGAAAACTTCACATCATACAATCCTCAACAGTGGTGACAATAATTATTTATAATGATGCATGATGGGAGTTTTGTACTATGGTGATACCCAGCATGCATTGCAGCGTGAAGCATTTTTTTATGACCATTGTTGAGATTCATATGCTGATTCTTGATGTGTGTGTCTAAATAATACAGTAGTTCAAAAAAAATTACGCACTGCATGGTTTTAAAATCATTCAAGAGAGCTGTTTGCTGCAACACTTTCTTCTCATGCTGTAGTTTCATAGGATTGATAAAGCAAAACCAAAATGTATAAATGACAAAACATTTGATTAGTTGCAGTAGATGCAATCAGGCCACCTCACAATGATTATATCATCATATAAAAGCACTTAATATCTGCTCACTGTAAGGCACTGACTCACTGCTTTACAACAACATGCATTGTTGCAGAGAAAAATCTAACATGGAAAGTCAAGGGTCAAGAGCCCAACTAAAGCACTGATCTCCATGATGGTGGTATCGTTCTTTTTTCTCTTTTTTTTCTTTTCTTGACCAATAAAACAACATCTAAACCTCTGTTAATCCTCAATAAGAACTTATGTAGAAGTGACAGAAATAAAGTCAATCTGGTTAGTAATAAGTGAAACTGGTAATGCTGTTTGTGGAGTTGTTTAATTAGATCTTGAGAGATTTAATGTCTTTTATCTTCAGTTGATTTTATCTAAGTCTGGCTGAAGTCAGTTGTAGTTCTTGTGTTTCTCTTTTCTTCAGTGATTCTGCTTGTTAACAGCAGGTGTTCATCACTAATGCTAAATCATCACTTAATCACTTAATTATCTCATTAACTTTAACTCTCATTAACTTCAGTGTTACTTTAACACTATTTAGAGAGGGACCAAATGTACTCTGAGCAGAGTTGATTTAACTCTGGGGATAGATAGATAGATAGACAGACAGACAGACAGACAGACAGACAGATAGATAGATAGATAGATAGATAGATAGATAGATAAGGTTGTGTTCACTTGTTACCTAACAACTATTACAAACATCCAATAGTACAATTCAAAGTAATTGTAATGGTAATAAAACTATAAGCAATGATTAAACCTTTTATAATTATATTCTTTACTATTCTGAGTGAACCTTTTCTTTTCTTCTATGATTCACAGGAAGAAGGAGAAGAGGACAAGGTAAGACTGACATCTATGCTTTTAGTCTCTTAAGAAGAATTTTGCAATTTTAACAACAATAGCCCTAGTCTTTACACATCACGGAGATTCATGTTAGGCTGTGACATCATTCATATTAATTAAATGACTGTTTCTGGTTTGTATTGGACTGCAGCATGTTTCCTTTGGGAATAACCCAAATTAAAGTGTTGCTCTTGCCTAAAGAGGGGGAATAGAGAAACACATGTGTGTATCACAAGGTGGAGGTACAGTTGTCTGTAGAGTGCTGTATTTGCTCTGCCAAACAGTGGAAATCATTCATCCAAAAAATTACTTTATTTTATTTTTGTCAATGTATTACATGTGTCCAGACTATTTTTTTCTTTTCATGGTTCACATGGTCATGAAAAACATGGAAATATCAGGAAAATGAAACGTTTTTCAAAAAGATAATAAAAAAGCTAATGTTCACTATTCACTGTTTCAGGTAGAGGACAACCATCTGGTTTCAGAGGTGATTCTTAACAAACAGATTCTAGATCTGTATCTATATTCTCTCCCATTCATTCCTTCTCATCTCGCTGACAACATTTCCATTATTATTTTTAATGAATTTTTGCATCCATGTGTTTTTTGTGTCTCTCATCTGTTTCTCACAGTCAGTCATTTACTCACTTGGAAGGCGACTCGTTTGCATTGGGTTTTGTTTGTGTTTCATTTTCCTTCCTCCTTTTCCTTACAGGTGTCATGGATGCAAAAACCTTTTGAGCTCTCCACCAATATAAAAACACATTTCTTTCAAAAAATTAAATGTTGTTTTGGAACTGATTATTCCATATATAATCAGCTTTCTTTTTAACTGAATTAAGAAATTAAATTAAGATTAACTGAATTAAGAATGACCATTTCCATATGGTTTCGCCCATACCAACTGCATTATCCTAACTATCATAACTTATACTAAGTTATATGCACTTTTCACCACATGTGGAATGGAGAATCTGAAGTGTCAAATATGGTTTGAAATTAAAAACATTTTTTTCAAAGTTTCAAATTAAAAAAATTTAAATACACATTTCATTGAACAATTTAATGCATAGAGGCAGTATAAATGTATTTGCATGAATTACAATCGCAGAAAACATTAATCACAATTAAAAAAAATATATAATTTTTTTCAGATAACCTAAACAATGTGCTTTATGTAGTAACATCTAAATTACCTGGTTTCATACAAGTCAATAATGTCACTTAATCTGACTATATCAACCTCACAAATTACATAAATTAAGTAATTTTTATGGGTTAGATCAAGTACAAAAATGTTCAAAATAACAATTGCAGGTTAACACTTTTCTGGTTTGTCGTAATTGCTGAAATAAAATAAAAATAAAATAAGCATTAAATAAACAGTGAACACACAAATATTTAGTAAAAAAAGCAAATTTTTAATTGCACTGAACTGTTTTTTTTTAATCAATATAAATATTGAATGAAATCAGATGGCACATCTGTTGTTCACTGACTGTCTGAAGCGTATTGCACACATCCCTTCTTTTCTCTCCCTCCTGTTTTTTTCTAGGCAGAAGATGATTTGGTGTCTGAGGTAACTTGGGTTTGATGAGCAGTACTCTATATCTCTGTCTCTTTTTTGTACTTGTGATTTGCGTCCCCCCCTTCGCAACTGATTTTCCTCCATTCTTCCTATTAACCTCCTGTTTCACTTCTCTACTCTAGCTGCCTCCTGCCAGTCTTTTTCTCCTCTCTCCATCTGTTTCTGCATGCATCTCTTAAGTTGATCTCAGCTTAAGTTCTCACATTCCTCTCATCTGATTCAGTCTGTTTTCCCCTCTAGGAGGAAGAAGAACTCAGAGAGCTTGAGGTAGATTGATACATGTTTTTTGTTTTTTTTTCCTTTTCTTTATGTTTTTTTGCTCTTACTCTTTTTCTTTCCCCTCTGTGTAGGTTTTTCTTTTCTTTTTTCTGACTGCACGTGATATCTGTTCACTAGCACCTGTGTTGTCAGTCCTCCCATGTCTTGGACCAAATTTAGCATTCAATACATACACTTTTCTTTTCTTTTCTTTTCTTTTCTTTTTTTAACCAAAGTGCCAACAAACAAACAAACATATAAACAAAATAACAATATAGATGAACACATCTTTACACTATATATATATATATCTTTTCTTTTCCAGTCATTCCATCACTCACTTATGTTACAGGAGCTGAAATCACAGAAGTTTTTTTTCTAGTGGCTGTCACTTCTAGGATCTTTATTGTAGAAACACACACACGTATATCCATTCAAACTCTCTTCCACTGCTCATTCTCTTGTAGCTTTACTAGCTCAGAGAACTATCTGGGTGTAGCATAACCTTCTCCTCCCTCAGTACCTGTTTCTTTCACTCTAATACATTGATGCATTCTTCTGTTTTAATACTAAATTCCTTTATCACAGGAGGAAGAGGAACATGCCTCAGAGGTACTCTAGAACATTTTAGCTTGTTTCAGCATGTTGTGGTCTGTGGAGGCCAGGGGCACCGGTGCATGTCATCAGTTGTGTTTGAAATCTTTAAGATTGACTAGATCAGTGGTTTTCAACCAGGTGTCTGGGGCCCACTAGGGGTCCTCAGCACACTTCCAGGGGGGGTCGCAAGTGAGTAAAAAATAAAAACCATGAAAATCATGCAACCCAGTTCCCTGATAAGGGGAACAAGACACTGCATCTTGGTGTTGACGCTATGTGGAACGTCATCAGCGTGACTGGTGACTGAAGCACGTGTAACCACATGGCAATATTCAGTAGTAGATGGCAGTCCATTGCGTCACATGCGGATCACCCATAAAAGTGCGCCTGAATTACACTTCATCAACTCTTTTGTCTCAAGGAGGCGTACAGGCAAGCCTGAGGCATGGCAACGAGATGCAGCATCTTGTATCCCTTCTCAGGGAACCAGGTTGCATACCCAACCTGAAACATTCCCTTTCGAAGTGGAACTTTGTCGCTGCTTCTTGGTGTTGACCAATATTGGGGAAAGTTACTTTTAAAAGTAATGCATTACAATATTACTTCTAAAGAAGTAAGTAGGAAATTCATGCCTGAGCAGTAGAGGCATGCAGGCTGACATTTAATCTGATGTAGCGGTGTCTGACTAGGGTCGAGACGTGGGGTGATGACATGATTGTTTCACAAAATATACAGATTGGCTATACACACGAAAACGCAAGGGTGTCGTTTTCAGATTTATCCACTCTGGGACCCGGTTTCAAAAAATAGCGGTTTTAGGCTTCCAAAACGGCAGATCTATCTGGACGAAAAGCCTATACGATACGACATTTTTGTGTATACAGCTAAACGCATCTCCGTGTGGATGGGCTCTAAAACTACAGTAACCATCATGCTTACACAGCAGAGCATGTGAACCGAGCGGAGTGGTAATATTTCCTCTGGAGCAGATAGTGATTTTCTGAAGATTACGCTCCGCTCGCTCAGAATTTTTCTGAATCAAATTTTCTGAAGAGACTTGATCACTTTTTATGATGAACAGATTTAATTTAGGCTTTTACTCACATGTAAACATTGATCAGCGAACATAAGCAGAAGCTCTACTGAACGTGAATGACACACAAGAACAAACGTCTTCCGGAAGCTCATATGTGCTGTGTAACACATGAGAATGAACCTCATTGGTTACGCAGCACATTTGAGCTTCCAGTAGAGGTTTGTTCTTGTGTGTTATTCACGTTCGACATGAGGATGAGTAATTAATGGCATAATTTTCATTTTGGGGTGAACTAACCCTTTAAAGTCCCCAGTATAATTGGGGGAGAGCAGCATATAATAGAATGGGATGCTATACAGCCTGCCTATAACTCTACTTTACCAAGCTCAAACCCTGACTTCAGTAAAGACATTCTCTAAAGACTCCTTATAGCTAGCTCTTCATCCCTGTGCTACACCATAGTATGCAACAGATAAATAAAGAGGGGTGCCCCACAGGCAATCTACCTCTACTTGTCCGCATTCTTAAATACGGATCATACTAAAGAGTCCTATAGAAGCATTTATTCAAAGGGGAGCATATATCCCTTCAAGACCAAGACCACTTCAAGACCAAACAATAGTTGGGAAGGGAAGTAAACGAATTAGAGGGATACTTGCAGACTGCCCACATAGTTTTGTTTACCCTGCATCAACCCTAAGGAGGCACCTGTCTATAGGGAGCAGGTGAAGGGAGCATGATGTCCTTGGACATACAACCGCTCTCCAAGACCTCGCCAAATGTATAAATGTGCCAGCATGCATAACATAATCAAACACTGCTCACTGCATGACAGAGAGAGTGTAGGGTCTGATAATATGGATACATTCCATCAAACTGCCCACTCGCATCATAACCTCACAGCAATAACAACCTCTTGTGCCCCAGCACCCTCCTCAGAGGGAGAGGGGATCTATTTTCTGATTCCCGACAGCGGTCCTCAGACCCTGTCTCTAGTTATCTCTCGATGGGCCAGGAGATTCAGAGGCTCTAGAAGGCGAATTGGACTGGCACAGGATACATTTCCTGAACGCCACCGACTGCGCCTTCACCTCTCTGAACTTCCCCAACACTGTCTTGACGGAGGTGCCAAAGAGTCCAGAGGGTGAAACCGGAGCATCAAGAAGGAAGTTTTTCTCCTCCTTGATATCCAACAAATTTAACTACAGATGCCTCTCTGAAAATACCATTGCTGCCATCGAATGACCAATATATGTTTCGTGGCACGGAGGGTTAAGTCTGTGTTGCAGCACAGTTCAGCAACAGCTTCAGACAATCCCTACCCCTGATCCAAATCTCTTAGCAGGTCAGCCTGATATGCCTGTAGAACAGCCATTGTGTGCAGGGCACCACCAGTCTGACCCGCTGCCACATATGCCTTGCCAATGAACCGCAAGGTGGTCTGTAATGGTTTAGATGACAAGATCAGAGCCTTCAACAAGGGTGTCTCACTCTGCAAGAGATAGCTAGCCAGTGTCTCTTCTACAGGGAGCCTCTTCACGTATCCCTGCTCACACAATCCCTCCACATTCATATAATTTGTATGTGGAAAAGGAAAGATGTGTGCTGAATATGGCTTCTTCCTTGACATCTCCACCTTAGTGTGAAGATCCAGAAGAAACTGCAGGATTATGGAGGAGGGACCATGATCCAGCAGATCACCTGAGCCAGCAACAAGGATTGAGAAATCTAAATCCCTTTCTCGAATTCCTCAGCCAGCTCAACCTGTGAGCCCCACGATCCGAGTCTCCACGTCGCTGTCGGCAGCAGTGGGAACCAAACCGTGAGGTGCAGATGCTTGTCCTTCATCACTCAAGAAGAGGGCCAAGCATGCGCGGAGCTTCCTCACTGTGAACTTGTCACATTGAACACATCCAGCCCCCTCAAATGCTGAATGTGCGTTCTTCGCACCCAAACAAACAACACAAAGATCATGGGTTCCTCAGGAATCATAAAACAAGGACATGAAGGTACACACTTTCTAAAGCATTTGCTACTTGTTTTCTCCATAGTTTCATCTTTGTTACAATGCGCTACATACAAACAGCTTCTGAAGACAAAAAAGCTTCGCTTGTGGCATCATGGACTGCTATCCGCGATGAATATTGGGGTGTGGTTACACATGCTTCATACACCGGTCATGCTGATGACGTTCCCCATAGCGTCAACACCAAGATGCAGTGTTGTTCCACTTCGAAAGGGAAGCACTGGTATTTATAATCTGGAATGAAATTTATTTTATTATTAATTTCATATTTAATTACTTATAGTTATTTTATTTTATTAATTTACTATATTTTAAATCCTAGTTTCTGTTAATAAAACTTTGAAAGTGAGCAGCCTTGTCAATATAGCAGAAGTATCAGAAATATCTTGAGCGGCCTTCATATATTATCTTTGAGTCAGGGTGAGAACCACTGGACTAGATACTTGCATCTGAATTTTTTGTCCTTTATATTTGTGTCATTGAATTGCTTGATTATTTTCTTACTGTCACAGTGTTTAAAGCTGCTGCAAGCGATTCACTTTTGGAATATCACACATAAAATGTCCCTGTTATTTGCCAGCAGTCAGTGAAATAGGTGCCTGTGGTGTGAAGCAGGGTGGGGCTAAGAGCCGTGGGAGCGGAGGGAGGTCAGTCACTTGCATGTCATACTGGTCTTGTGTCTCATGGAGAAGCCTGAAAAGATAAAAGGACGAGTGACGACAGTGGAAGATGAGAGAGGACCAGGCCACTGGCCTTGTTCTGCTTCTACTGCTCTCAGCCCCATCCTGCTTCATGCAACAGAGCCCTAAATAGTTTTTTTTTTTTTTCTCTTTTGCTCATAGGTCACTTTAGGACTTTTTTTTTAGGGGATTTCTTTGAAGTATCAGAAATGTCTCTCAAATTCCTTAGGAGAAAAAAAACAAGTGATCTGACTTGAAATAGCAGGATGGCTAACATCGCTTACACCAGGTTTAACTTGATCAAACAAATACCACAAAATAAGATACTTTTTAATATTTTTATTGAACACTTTAACAGTTTAACATGTTTGCAATGGTAATTGTTGGGTCAGTGTGTTCAATAAAGACAAAAAGTATTTATTCTAGGTGTTTTGTTCAATCAGACTTTGTTTTTTATTAGATGTACTACCTAACAAGTTTATGAACCTTGTTTTGTCTCTATTTGTTACTGTATTATACAATATCGTTTCAAATTTCTGAAGTTATCAGATCTTTGTTTATTTCATCAGATCTTTGTAATTTATTTAGGTTTTTTTTTTTTTTTCTGATGCTATGGGAACACCCTCCAAGTGTGATGATTGTCTGAAGCCTGTATAGAATCACGCCAGTTTATTGGCTGATGGCACTTGCACCACCCATCAAGGCACACGTCACCTGTGCCTCAAAAGGACATGCTTGCACCATCACCCCACCAATTTCCAATGAAGGAAGCAAAAGCATGACTGAGGAGTATCCTCAGCATCTCGTTCCCTACACAGAGAACCAAGGTTATATACGTAACTGATATGCTCCCTTTCAGTTTTATTAGGTGAGTTCTTCAATCTCTGCAGGACCACAGAAAATCCCATAAAGCGGAAAGGCCTTAGCCACCTTGGTCCATGAATAAAGCAGGAAAACAAAGAATGTCTCTGATAGAAACACCCTGCAAGGGAACATGTTCAGCTGCAATCGCAGCTACATATACCCTGAGTGTAGCCGAAGCTACGCCTGCAAAGAAACACTTTTGAAGGTATGCCAGCACTGATACAACAGGGTAGTGGACTGGGTCCAACTTGCCAAGGCTCCACATCTCTGAATGAGGCTGCCAAATTGTGCCCCGAGCCTGAGAATTAGGTCCAATCTGACTGGAATCTTCCAAGTAGAACCCTCTAAAAGAGATATCAGATCCAAAAACTTAGGACAGCCAAAAAGGAGTCACCAACAACAGACAAACCTATTTCCCCTCACCCTCAAAAGGACCACTGAGAGCAGTCAAATCAGCAGAAAAGCATACAGGCTGGTTCTGGCCTACATTTTCATACTAGGGGACAGAGAGAAGGCGGCACTGGGCTGTTTCACTAGACTCAAACATCCATCTGACCCTCTGCCAGATCACACTCTCAACTTCAGGGTGTAACCTCCACTCTCCGGGCCTTAACCCATGCGTCGAGAGTAGAATTTGCCTCACTAATCTCTACAGGGAGTGAGAACATATTCCCCCTTGACGATTCAGATAAGAGATCGCTGATGTGTTGTCTGTTCTTATCAACATGTGGCAAACCCGAAGGTCCGGAAAGAATTGTTTCAATGCAGAAATACCACTAACACCTCCAGGCAGTTCATATTCCAACGAAGATGGCTACACTTCCAGACCCTGTAGGGTGGGCGGCCCTGATAGATCACACCCCAGCCTACCAGAGAGGCATCCATCATTGCCGATCAGTGCAGATGTGACTCCAGTTTACCCACGGTGTGAGCAACCACGCCCAATAGCTCATTATGGACAGGGATGAAAGACTGCTTGGGAGGAGAATGTCACAAGGCCTGCCAACGAACAGAGTCTGAGGCCACTGTGGCCATTATCATCATCATGCCTGTAGATGAAAGAGATTGTGTCACAAGCTTCTAGGTCATGTGAGAATTCAATTGGATTTACATAGCGCTCCTCCGCTGCCACCACGCGCTTCAGAGAGGGAGAGAGCGAAAAGGAGAAATCCATCAGTTCACTCTTTAAAGCCATTAGCTTGACATCAGAGCCCCAATCGTCTAGCTCACGTGTGCCTCGATGGGCTTCAGACAGTCATCACACCTAGAGGGTGTTCCCACTACTGACACAGCATTGAGTGAACCTATGAAAGGGAAAGTTAGTGCACTTTTAAGTCAAAGGAAATTCAAGAATAAGAAATGATTACAACATTACAATGTCATCATATATCCAGATGACCAAATAATGTCAGGGTTTCAGTTTTTATGCTCCTCCTGTACTTGTCTTTTTTTATGAAATATAAGCATGACTGTTTTGTTTGAAGGACTGCAGGGTGGAGAAAATGCATTGTTCAATGTGCTCCAAAGAGTTTAATGAACCATTGTAAACATGATGTTGATGCATTGAGAACAATTAAGATGTTGAGCAAGACCATCAGCGTGCAATACACAATGATTTGAAAATGTTGCATTGAAATAAGCAGGACATTGGCTCTGCTTCTTCAGGGTGGCATGAATGTCATGGTTGACATTCAGATGGGAAAAAAATGCAGTGAATGGTGTTTAACTGCAGAATTTTCCTATTATCTCAGCATTGGGTCTGAGTGCATTTTCAGAGTCATAACTCTTGAGAATGATAAAGAGGCGTTGAATGGAATGGTAGAGTAGTAGGCCACAAAATGCAAGTCTTAAAGGAATATTCCAAGTTTAGAACAACTTAAGCTCAGTCAACAACATCCCAATTACATGATTTAATAGAAATATTAATGAAAGTGAATAATATATAAGCTGCTTTCTGCTTTTAAACTCTCTGGAAGGCCTTGCTTCTTAGATTTCTATTGTATCATTACTGCATACAGTATTTGTTTAGTTTTATTGTCTGGTATTCAAGATACTTTATAATACTTTAAAAAGACAACAACAAAACTTGTCTTGAAGAAATCGTTTCCTCATACATTGGTATAGCATTTGACTGATACAATATGCTGATGCTGTTTAAAGATAACTAAATTAATAAACTAATGTGTAATCAATGCGCTTTTCAGGTTGATTAATAATTCATTTACATAGATATAACAATTTTGTGCAGACTTCTATTGTTTACAGTACCTCTAAGAGCCAGGTTGCACCAAAATGAATACCAAAACACTTTACAATAAGGTTTCATTAGTTAACATTAGTTAATGAACTAACAATGAACAATACATTTGTTACTGTTTTTATTAATCTTTGTTAATGTTAGTTAATAAAAATACAGTCATTCATTGTTCATGTTAGTTCACAGTGCATTAACTGTTAACAAATACAACATTTGATTTTAATAATGTATTAGTAAATGTTGAAATTAACATTAATTTAGATTAATAAATGCTGTAGAAGTATTGTTCATTCTTAATTCATGTTAACTAAAGAAACCTTACTGTAAAGTGTTACCATGAAACTAAATAACAATGAATAATAATGAAAAATAGAATAGAATTATGGCCAAACACATTATACAGGAAGCACATCTAGGAACAATATGCTATTAACTGTGTGATTGCTGTCATTCACAGGAGGACTAATGTTCTGAAACTGAGGATTTTAGACCTGGATTTTCCCACACAGGTAATACATGCATTTCCTTTGTCTTCTCTGCCACTTGGTGGCGTTGTAGGATACCATTTGCTAGAGTAAAAAAACACAAGCGTACAGGACTAAAGATATTTGTCTGCCTGGTGAACCAAAGACAGTTGATTGCTTAAAAGAAAGATCCTGCCAGTAATGACATAAATGTTTATGGTATCTTAAATCATACCGGCTTAAATTGACTTGTGTTTATTGCATTTGTTTATAAGCATGTTTAAAGGATATCCTTGATATTTACCTCACAGTTTTAAAGTCCTTAAAACTCATCTTTGATCACCAAAATGACATATTTAAACATTTTTTCCTGTGTAAAAAAATTTAAAAAAAGAGGTAACTCTACACCCTTGCCTCATTTAAAATACACGGATCTATGAATATGATAATTAGACCCGCCTCCACTCACTCGCACGAGCTCAGATGAGATCCACTCGTTCAAATTACTGAGGTAAACGCTGCACAATGGTATCGCTCTTTACAACATCGGACACATAACGGTAATTAATATGATTAGCCTTTTGCTTGACTACATTATCAATCAATATAATGCGTTGCTAATGTTACAAAAACCATGTTCACATTCACGAGTCAGACATTCACGAGTCAGACAGCTGCCATCTAACAATCTGTATCCTTACAAACGCTTTCACAACTCAGAACGTCAGTGGAGGAAGGCATATAGTTCATCATAACATCGTAATATACATCATACACCCACCAGATTGCTAAATCTACACGATTTTTCATATCAGCAGAAAAATATTCCGGGATAACCTGGTTTCTCGAGACTCCCCTGCTAGTTCGCTGTTAATGATATGCTAAAGTCTGCCCACACACTGACATGATTGGTTACAAGGTAGTTTGTGACATCAGAAACACCAGCGATTTCGAAACGTGGGATTGAGACTCTTTTTTTCACTTCAGTTTTAAAGAGAAAATACTCAGCAATGGTGTTGACTGATGAATTTGCACATGGTTTGTCTTAAAGAACAACATTAAAAACTTGATTTTCACCACAGGGGGACTTTAAGACATAAGAGTTCATTATACTATGAAAAGATACTGTAACTTTCATAGCTTAAATCTTCCTCCCAAAAGGGTATTTGGTAGCACTTTATAATATTGTTCCATCATTAATGAATAACTACACAGGAACATATGAGTAATGCAGTATTAATATTCTAGTAACTGTTATTAACTAACAAGAAATTCTGATCAACGAATTAATAAGTAATAGTGCTTATTAACTACTTTTTTCATACCTCCCTGAGGACTACTAAGAACTACTACAGGTTCATAATTAATGTGAATAATGCATAATGTAAAAACAATTCTAAAGTGAAGATCTTGTAGCCCACTACTAATGACTAAAGTGTTACTACATCCTTCAAAAATAATTACTAATTACTAATTATTTGGATCAGTATTCTAAAGTGAAATGCATGAAAACTCACTAGTAATGACTGAAGTCATTGTAAACTTTTCAGGTTTTTGTACGGTTCTGAATAGTAATAACTTAAGTGTTACTACATCAGGAACTACTGGTCATCTGGATCAGTATTCTAAAGTGAAGATTATGATAACCCACTAGTAAT
This sequence comes from Ctenopharyngodon idella, assembly GCF_019924925.1. Lineage (NCBI taxonomy): Eukaryota > Metazoa > Chordata > Actinopteri > Cypriniformes > Xenocyprididae > Ctenopharyngodon > Ctenopharyngodon idella. Next base: position 11,904,654 of record NC_067234.1, read on the forward strand.
GACTCAAGTGTTACCAAATCCATCAAAAACCTCAAAAGTTTACAATGTCTTTAGTCATTACTAGAGAGTTTTCGTGCTTTTCACTTTAGAATACTGATCCAAATAATTAGTAATTCCTTCTGAAGGATTTGGTAGCACTTGAGTCATTACTAGTGGGCTACCATGATCTTCACATTAGAATTAATCATACATTATGCATTATTCACATTAGTTATGAGCCTGTATATTGTAGTCATCTGGGAGGTATGACAAAAATCACATTCAACTGAACGCAATAACTTACTAATTTGTTAATCAGAGTTTCTTGTTAGTTAATAGTAGATACTAAAGTGTTAATATTGTGTTACTCATTTGTTTCTGTGTAGTTATTCATTAATGACGAAACAGTATTCTAAAGAGTTACTGAGTATTTATTTATACTATGCATATTGGCCTGGTTTCACAGACAGGGCTTAGATTAAACCAGGATTAGGTCTTAGTTCAATTAGGACAATTAGCTTTTATAAAAGTGCCTTAGAAAAAAAACATTACTGGTGTGCATACTGAGACAATGAAACTGTGACATATTTGAAAGATATCGCAGTGCAAGTTCCTTTCATTTAAGACAGCTCAAACATGCATTTTAGTTTAGGAATAGATTAAACCTTGTCTGTGAAACCGGAGGATTAACTCATAAAAATCAGTGTTCAGAAACTTGGCTCTCCCAGTCACAGTAAGTAATATAAGCAGGATAGATGATTGTATTTCTTCTGGTGTATAACACCAGAAAATCTGTTGACAAGAGTACTGTCAAAGTTCATCAAAGTACTGCTGTTCATTTCACAAGGAAAGAAGGTGTTTTTTTAAAGGTTCAACAGCAAAAATGGGCTGTTTAATTCTAAAAGAGGGTGAAAAGCTGTGAAAAACTGTTTTATAAAAAAAAAAAAAAAAACCTTCACTAATGTTACAAAAGGACCTCAGAAAACTGATTTACTCAGAGAGTAAATAGTAATATATAGTTATTTATAATATAGGAATAATAGCCAGTCATATTCTAAAAATAAAGCACAACAGGGTGATCAGGACTCTGATACAAAGCAAAAGGGATTTATTTTGTGATTATGACCGGCTGGTTGTACATTATCCCACTTATTGATATGTAATATTAAAATTGTAATAGTACTATTTATTTGAGTTAATGTCTTACTGTCTTGAGTCGCAAGGAAGCACCAAATGTAACTTCCAGTATGAAAAGATAGAGACCATGGAGTGACATTAGCATGTTGCTGTCAGATGGTCAAATACAGTTATGGGAGAAATTAACTTTTGTCAAATACACTGCCCTCCAAAAGTTTGGAAACACCCCTGGCAAAGTGTGGTTTTGGACGATATCAGCGAAATCCTTATTATTTTTTGGTGCAAATACATTAAAGTAACTTGACATTATCATTGAAGACCAGCAATAATAATTTTCATTTTGATTACATAATAATGGCAATATATACATGTCAAAGTCAGACATGCCCCTTTGCCAGCTGTGATGCCTGGTTACTGGTTTAAACTTGGCCCAGGTTTGTGAAAGATTTTTGGGTCAGCACACCTTAATAGCTTCAACAATTGATTGCCAATTAAGTTTAAAATACAATGAACCAATTAGAACCCAGTTTAGGTCAGATAGCTGCTAATGGTGGATATTTTGATAAATTGAAAATTAGATTAAGTTTTTTCTATGTATAAACTGTTTATGTAATAAAATATGTTTTCGTAGTTTGTGTTGTCCCTTATCAGTGCAAAATTATCGCAAATTAAAAAGGATTCATGCCAATATTGTCCAAAACCCCACTTTTCTAGGGCATTTCCAAACTTTTGGAGGGCATGCTTTTATCCAAATTAAGTCTGATACTTAACAATTAATTTTGTCATTATAATTATCAGTCATTATATTATGATAAATTACTATTATATTTATTTATTTAATTTATTAATTTAAACTAGATAATTTATTATTATATAAATTTGTACAAAAAATGTATAAATGACCAAAATATATATTTTAATGCACTTACAATGAATACCTCTAGCAGGCAAGGGGGCTGAACCAGTGACTGTGAGGTCAAGAATGACAAAGGTTTACCTATATATATTAATTATGCACAAATAATTTAACATGAACTGTTTTGATGAATACTCCAAGTGATATATTGATGAAATTAATAAGATGCAATATGACAAGTAGAAAAGTTAAACAGTCTTTTAAACAATAGTTTCAGCAGCACATTGGGATGTTAATTTAGGCTGATTTCTTATTACACTGTGATTTGAGAAAGCAATAATTCTCGCTGATCAATTTAAGTGCTCACATGAACTTGATCTAGATTTCTGCCATTGTCTATCACAGTATTTTATTGGTCATTATAAATTATTTATAGGTCATTGAATAAATGCATGGATCAGCATTTGAATGTCAAGCATGGTCAAGTCAAGCCACCTTTATTTATATAGTGCTTTATACAATACAGATTGTATCAAAGCAGCTTTACAGTGATAAACAAGGAAAATAATGATTCAGTGATGCAAACAGAACTCAATTCTGCTGTAAAGCAGCTATAAAAAGACAAACCAACATAGAGTGATTATGATTCCAGGCTGCATCACAAGTCAGATTGTGGATTGATCATTCAGGATATCAGAATATTGTTGGTCTGGCATTAATCTTTTTGCGTTCTGGGTTCTAACCTGCCATAAAATAACTTTATTTCAGTAAATGAAAAGCACATCAGCTCAAGAGCGTAGACACATTTGTGTGCATATTGTTTTGTGATCTCATAGGAACAGATAGATACATCTGAGAGCTGTACGGTAGAGGATATTGCTTCTGTCACTCTCGGACACACTCAGCAAAACATTAAAAATGACACAAACGAAAGAAATGAAAACTACATATTAGATGCACCCTGCCGCAAGCTATTTCATAAAGTGGTGGGGACAAAATTAGCCATGGCAAAAAGTTGTGGGTAAGTTTCTTTGTCCCTAAATAACGGCTGTGATTTAAATTCTCCAAGACACATGCCTGCAACGTTTCTATTATTTTAGTTGAGTTAAATGATTTGTATAGTGCATAATACACAATGTTTCAAAGTAGCTTTAGAGAAAATCATGATATTAATGTTTATATCTTTAACCCTTTCATGCATGAATTATGATAACCTCAGTCAGGATTTTATTCCTGTGTTTTTATAGCTCAGTGTACCAGAGTATGTCGATTTACCCTTATTAGCTGATCATTCTGATTATGTTCAAGATGGACACATTTCTAACAGCTCTCCTCTGAGAAAACCTCAGGTGTTTTCAATCTCATCTGAAATGAGCAGTGTTGGGGGTAACGGATTACAAGTAACATGTATAACGCAATCAGATTACTTTCTGATCTAACGAGTAAAGTAATGCATTAAAAGTAACATGCATTACGTAATCACATTACTTCTTGATGTTACGATTAAAGTAACGCATTACAAGTAACATGCATTACGTAATCAGATTACTTTTTGATGTTACGATTAAAGTAACGCATTACAAGTAAAGTGCATTACGTAATCAGATTACTTTTTGATGTTACGATTAAAGTAACGCATTACAAGTAAAGTGCATTAAGTAATCAGATTACTTTTTGATGTTACAATTAAAGTAACGCATTACAAGTAAAGTGCATTACGTAATCATTACTTCTTGATGTTACGATTAAAGTAACGCATTACAAGTAACGTGCATTACGTAATCAGATTACTTTTTGATGTTACGATTAAAGTAACGCATTACAAGTAACGTGCATTACGTAATCAGATTACTTTTTGATGTTACGATTAAAGTAACGCATTACAAGTAACGTGCATTACGTAATCAGATTACTTTTTGATGTTACGATTAAAGTAACGCATTACAAGTAACGTGCATTACGTAATCAGATTACTTTTTGATGTTACGATTAAAGCAACGCATTACAAGTAACGTGCATTCAGTAAGCAGAATACTTTTTGATGTTACGATTAAAGCAACGTATTATCAGTAACGTGAATTACGTAATCAGATTACTTTTTTGATGTTAATACAAATTACATTCTAATAACACAGGTACATTTATTTAGAGTCAAAAAAGTGATTTTCAAAAACAGCAGTCACAGTAATAGTATGAACTGTAGCTGAAATATAGATATTAATGGATGTTGTCCACTATAGTGGACAGATGATTAATCAGAATTTCCTCCCAATCTAAAATCAATACTTGGAAAATTTAACTGATATGACTCAACAGATATTGTCTCCTAGGATAGAAGGAATCGATGGATATTCCAGAGCAACTTGGCATTTCTGACTGGCCATCGGCCATCTTGGTTTGGAGGGGAAAATAATCGACATACAACGACCTGCCACTTGGTGGCAGTGTATAGGATGATGCACTAGGGTCCACTGTAGAGGTTGATGTGCAACTATGCCATCAAAACCCATGCATATGCAAGAAAATGCTTTTTGAAATAGCTATCCACTGTAGTGACCTCTGTGCATGAAAGGGTTAATATCGTAAACTATATAAGCAATCAAGCGGTTGAAATATGCTATATAGTATATATCTCCCTAGGTGAATATATAATAAAATTTTGCACTGAAAGAAAAAAAATCTAAGTTGACATTTGCTATATAGTATTTATTGCTTTACGTGACTACCGTGGAGGTAGTATATATACACATATATATTGTATATATTACTGTAAATTATATATAGAGCTTTGTGACGATAATTACAATTTCACATTTTGTGATGAAAATCATGTATCCAAGATTTCCTATATAGTATAGTATATGATGTACTATATATCCAACTTTTAATTTATCGCTGGCCAATAATATAGTTTACGTTTTTCAATAATCTAACAATCAAGCAGTAGGTATTTGCTGTATAGTACATACTACTAACGTGAGGGTACTGTATGTATTCGGGTTGGATATACTTAGTGTAGTATAATTTATTTGTTTATTAATTTGAGTTATTAATTCATTATGTGGTGATATTGAGAATTATGAAATTTTGTTCAATTTACAACTGTGGTGTAGTGACAAGCCTAATGACTATTAAGCATAAACACTATAAACACATTTTCCAGTTTGTTTTCTATTATTTTTCATTTTCTTTGTGGCAATCAAGAGCATGACAAATAAGTGCCCCCCACTTATTTGTCATGCTCTTGATTGCCACAAAGAAAATGAAAAATAATAGAAAGATGTGGTGATGTTGAAGAGCAACCTTTAATGCTTCACATTTATGAACGCACAACCTTATACACGCACTTACAATGCACTTTACCTTCCAGCTTGAAGTGACACCCCACTTGCCCTGGAGCCGTCCAAAATCACCCACAAACACCTTCACCTGTGCTTTCCTCAAGCCAAATGTGACACCGCTGCACTGGAGAATATGCACTCAAGACTCCGACTTATAACTGTGCCTTATCCCATTACTGATGAGGCTGCAAAATGCCTTTTTATGCTTAAGTGGCGAGTTCCTTGTGAATTTTAAAGGGATGTCTTTTTTCTTACTGTACATATAGAAGATAGCTTATTCTATAACCTTTGAACTAATATTTTGTGACTAGTTGAGCTGAACCATTTAAATGTGCCAAACCAATACTTACAATACCTCTCAAATTTTGGACACACTTTGCTACAAGGCTAAATGCTAATAAGAAAATCAACTCATAGCAAATTATTAATAGGCTTTATCAACTTCTGGATGGTAGGAGAAAACTCATATGTTGTGTTGTCAAAAGCTCTGCATTCGATCAAATTCATCAGTTACTTAGCCAAGCTAAGCTAGCCATAAGATAAAATTTTGTAGATGCTAACATTGGCAGGTACTTGATATCACATTATACCCAGAATCTATTAATAAAACAGGACAAGGAAAAAGAAAATGATCTAAACGACAATAAAATATGGTTCACGAGTATGAAGACTGACCATAGTTTGTTTGGCTAATAGCATGAAAGAGAATTCAATTTAAAAAGCCAAAATTATCAATATTATTTTTCAGCATAAAGGTCCGTTCACACCAAGAATGATAACTATAACTATAACCATATTTGCTTCCACACCAACAAAAGATAGCAGTCTGTTTATTCTAAGCTCACGCGTTGCGGTTTCAAAGTGTGTGCAACATGTTTTTGCCGTTCTTATTGCATTGCATGGCTTTAACCAGTAGATGTCCTCAGCATGCTATGTTTCGAGTGAATAGCTAGTGTAATCGATCTAATCTAACAGTGAATTTAGCTTAAGAAGTCAATATAGTGGAATAAAAACAACGCCTGGTCTTTTTCACTGCAACGTCAAAGGAAGCAAGACAATGTTGTCGAAACTAGCACTGGATACCTGAGGTCATTTTATGTCACATTGTTCGCTAGCCTGGCATTATGATCTCATCATTAATACTTCTCACCATTTATTCTGAGGGTATGACCGATTGTTTTCCATATATCCATTTTCTTTAAAGTATCCTTGAAAAGGGGATTTGCCTTGTCAAACAGTGGTGGTTTTTTCTGGACCTCGGCGATTAGCTTCTCCGCAACGTCGTCCGCCATTTTAAATGAGCGAGCCCTTAAATTAGAACGGATTCTGATTGGCTGTCAGTGTTTTATCGTTCAACAGCTGGAAAAAAAATTGTTGTGAAAGTGATCCCAACGATATTGTTCCTCTATATCATTATCGTTATAGCTGTGGTGTGGACAGTGCTATTAATTTATATTTAAAACGATTTATAGAACTATATCGTTTTCTTTATAGTTATCATTCTTGGTGTGAACGGGCCTTAAGTCATGTTAATAATTTTGCATATTTCTGGGTCTATACAGCTCATGGTAATAGCCTATTAACAAATGTTTGATCGTCTTACAGTACGATTGGAAATTGCCTAAACAGTTTTAGCTAATTGAATATGAAATGAGGGCTAAGGATATTTAAGGATATTTTTGTTTACTTTTGTACAATTAATATTTTCTTTACTTCTTGTAGGTCTCTACTTGATTTACAATTAAAAATTTTGGGCCCTCAGGCAAAAAAAAAAAAAAAAAAAACTGTTTATAACCCACTGAGTTAAAATATAATGGTTTTGATTTGTTTGATATTTTTTGTAACTACATAATCGACATGCTTCTATTTCTCTTATATTACCCTCAATTATGGAAAATAGTAATAATAAAGACTGAGTAGGTGTGTGCAAAACTTGTACTGCATGTAGTTGACTGTACATGTATAATGCTTCAAAGATGGTTACAACCACAGCTGAAGTTAAAATTAGACAATAACACTGTAAAAGGGCATAGGTCATAATTACCTCCTTTTCCAGTCTATTGTGTCTGATTTCAGTCTGAATATGTAACGTCAGTTCCTGCGGGAAGCCATTTTCTGTAGTCATTTGGCAGTTATAATGCACTTTGTATGTAGACAGAAATGAATGGTTGGAAATACCCTTCTTTGCCATTAAAGAGTGAGTTTTAAGGGCGCTGTCTGCTTCATTATGTTCTATTCTTGAAACATTGTGTGTATTTAAAGAGCAGAAATGTTCAACCAGGGTGGTGCCAATTCAATAAACAGGATGTGACCTTAAAGAGATTCCCTAGAGATAGTGAATGGAAGACAAGGAGGTTTTCACATGCTCACTTTTGACTTAACAATAGCAGCAAATTTTAGGCCGTCACTAAAATATTCACAGCAGCCCATGAGTCACTGGTGAAGATTTGCAGTGGTCAGTTCAAGGCTAAAACGGCTGTTTTGCTTTCAGTAATATTTAACTGGCTAGTTTTGGCCACATCCCACAGTAGTCCCACAAACTGCTATTATATTGACTGTGGGAAACATGATCTCTGTTCCAGCTCTCTGGAATTCTGGATAACCCATCCTGGAATACTTAAGGTAAGAATACAGCAGCAGGATTTGTCACTCAGATGTGAATGTGTTTGGCACATGTACAATAAACCTTTTGATTAGTAGTATTTTATAAGTTGGACAAATGTGGGTCACAAGTGTGAATGGTGACCCATTTCAATATTTTAAGGTCAAACAATATCTTGTTCATGTTGTCATGTTCGTGTTATTAGACTTATGCCTTACAATGTGAGAAAAATGTTCACCGTCCCACATTTAGTTTGTTTGTTTTTCTTCTTTTTCTTTTTTACAGAAACGAGCATATAGATTGTGTTCGAGTGAATCTTACAAAACCAGATAACTCAAAAGAGAAAAATAAGAATTTATAATTTGCACAAAGAAAACGAAGGCTTTTTAGGGCTTTTATTTTATTTTACCTTTTTGCTTGAAGTCCTGCAGCATGAAAATAATTTTTACAAACATTTCACATAGCTTTTCAGTTAACTTGAGCTCATTAGAAAAATTACATGTATAATATTAACTGAAAATTTTATGAGTGTAGCATCTGACAACCTGTGATATTGATTATAAAATATAGTTAAATATATATTAAACATATGTACAGACAAATGATTAAATATATAAATATATATTTCCATAAGAATACATAATTCAGTCAAATTCATTTGATTTATTTGAATAGTATGAGAAATGGTATCCATCTTGACCACATTTCGCATCACTTTTATGTACAGCGCTGCAACATTAACAGTGTGCGGCTCATGTTGTAAACAAGGTTAAAAATGTCACTGCAATTTTATATTTTGTGGCAATTGCAAATATTTTCTCCACTGTGTCCTTGCTGTGCAGAACAATGGCCTGACTGTTTCTCTGGCAATATGCATGGACACATCCTCCAGCTGTGTCTAATCCAAGGTGAGTGTGTCATCTGCTAAGTAAAGGTGTGTGTTTATCCAACTACATGACTTTGCTTCCAAGAAAATTTGCTGTAGGATTAAAGTGGCATGTACATTAATACAGAATATTAGCCATTTATGTTATCTAATGGATTGAACCACATTACAGGGCTTCTACTGTATGAACTGAGGATAGATAGATAGATAGATAGATAGATAGAAAGAAAGAAAGAAAGAAAGAATATCTTGGGTTATTTTTTCTAACCAAGTCCTGGGTTCAGCTTTTTGGGGCATTTTTTTTGGGTTATTTTTCCAGTGTTTGGGTAGTTTTTGCGTTACCCAGATCCTGGGTCAGATGTAATAACCCAGTGGTTGGGTAGGTTTTGCGTTACCCAGCTTCTGGGTCAGACATAACCCAGGGCTTGAGTTATTTATCGCGGGCTTTTTGCGCCCTCTTCAGGAGAGAGCAGTGCAGCTCCGTCAAATTGGTGCCTATCTTCGGTAAAATACAGGTTTGTCTGTGTATGTTTTATTTTGTCTAAAAATTTGTTATTGTTCTGTATATCGTTTCATTTTATACAAAGCAGCATACAGGGGCGCGATGTCAGTCGCTTAAACGAGTATCGCGTTGGTCTTTTCGCGTGATGGAAACGACTGATGCTTTGCATAAAATTGTATGATTTTATTCAAAAAGATCCAGAATTTAAATACTTAGGATGTTAAAATATGTTCTCAGAATTGTCCACTGATTATATATGGACAGGTTATGGAGTCAGTTACAGCATTTTTCGGCTATGAGTGAAACGCAGGCGGCGGTCTAAAGTTAGCAGTTCCCCGGCCGAACGCGAGTCATTTCCGGCACGAGTAAAAAAAAGTAAAAAACAAAACCTAGTATTATAGTAAAAAGGAATCAACCCATTATGCTGGGTAAAATTAACCCAACATGTGTTCTGTCCTATATTTACCCAGCCCTTAGGTTGAAAACAATCCAAATTGTGTTGTTTTTAACCCAGTGTTTTTTAGAGTGATAGATGATAGACAGACAGATGATAGATTTTTTTTTTCCTAATTACAATCTAAGTACGTCAACATGTTTGTCTTTATGCCAAAAGAATTTTAATTCAGAAATGTAAAAGATGTTTATCAAAGAAATGGATATATTGGATATATTTTTGGAATACGTAATACATCTGAACACTGAGAATGTGTGTCATGTAATTTATTAAATCGTGTCTCTCCTCTTCACAGCTGTAGCCTCTTTTATCCATCTAGAACCCAAGAACGCCACTGTGTTGCGAGGCAGTGAGGTCCACTTTAACTGCAGCACTGATGAATCCTGGGATGTCATGACGTGGCTGTTGGGTGGAAGGACAATCCTCTCTATCTCTGTGGAGCATGGTCCTCTGGGCAGAGATGAGGGAGTGTCGACAGTCAATCACTCCATGTCATCTGTCTCAGTGTGGGAGTTAGTTCTGATGAACGCCTCTTTCAGCCCTACAGTTCAAGAGGTCACATGTGAACTGCTGCCTACGAAACTCGGCAGATCATCATCGGACCTGTTTGTACAAGGTATGACATCTTTTGTTGAGCACATCTACTTGTGCCAGTGCTGTTACTGCCACTGGGTGTAAACCATATAAGAATGTGCCACCATCAATATTCATCTACATATATATTGAAGGTTCTTAAACTATTACCTCAAATCGTAAATATAACACACAATCAAAAGCACTATATTTGAACAGCAATTTCTGGTAGTATTTCAATCTTCTTTAGGAGCTTTTAATTTGATTTTTATTTGAAATTGAACTGACAATTTAAATCAATTGATTTAAATCAAAGATCTGACAAAAAAAGTGCAAGATTGAAACGGTGTTTGATTTTACATAAAATGTACAGTTTTTCTCAATAGCTTTGGCACATCTTTTGAAACAGTCTTAACATTCTCTGAACTGTAAGATCAATTGTCACAAATCAGGGGCCGTATTCACAAAACATCTTAAGGCTAAAAATAGCTCCCAACTTGCCGATTTAGGAGAAATTATGGCGTGTCAATCCTAATTTTAGGACTCTTAAATTTTTGCTCTAAGAGTATTTCACAAAGCATTCTAGCGCTAAAACTAGCTCCTAAATCTGTGAAACATTAGGAGTAGTCAAGAGGACTCCTAAGTCACTAAGACCAAATCACAAACAGTCCTAATCCACCTAAAAACACTGAACACCATTGAGGCAATAGCGACAGAGACTTAGGTGCTGAACCTTTTCTTTCATAAATGCAGTACATATTTTGATTTATAGATTTGAATCTACGATAAGACGGCAAAAATAAATCTTTAATAAATAAATAAATAATGTCTGATAACCTGTGGCAGTTGTTTTCACAAGTTCACACTTACAAATGATCGAATAGAGCAAAAAAAAACTATTACAAGTGTATTTGGCGTGATGTCCAAGGGATCGAGGGCTCCGAGCTTGGAATTTATTTAGCCCAGTTCTCCCCCTAATCAGCCGAGTGTGAGGAACGGTGTGGCGGAGGGATGCAGGAAACTGTCGAGGTAACACACATATATATATATATATATATATATATATATATATATATACCTGTATATATACCTCCACTAGAGCTGATTAGATAGACGGTGTGAACGCACTCCTCCCAAACTTTGCATCATTTATCGCTTGAATTCTGCATTCTCTCAAGACGCAGACATGTGAGAGGCTGACAATTAGCTGAAAATACTAGTTTAATTAGGCTATAATTATTATTATTTTTTTTTTGAACTTTTATTTTATCAAGTGCAGTCATACAGTATGTCACAAATGAACTTTTTGATGGTACGGTATTGATGGTACAATAAAGTATCAAAGGCAAGTCCACAAATAGAATATCAGTCCATAGATGTCTTCCATCCTAACAATAATATATGTGAGGTAAGATCCTTATCTCTGCAATACCACATATACATTTTGTAAATAATACAGTAATTTTTACAATGCAAATGACCATTGATAAATAAATGATAAATAAATAAGTAAATAAAATAATAATAGAAGTAAGAAAAATATAGTCTGCATAATAGTCATATCAAATGAAAATGTTGGGCAATGGAAGACCATTTATTTAGGTATACATCTGCTTTCAGTTGTAATAATACTGTTGTATGCTCCATGTTATAAACGTCTTGGATTCTTTCCCTCCATTGTGCAACCGTTGGAGGGTGTGGCTTCAGCCAGGAGGCTGTGATTACCTTATTCGCTATTAAAAGAAGGACTCTCAGCAAACATGTTTGGCTATTCTCTTCAAGGTCAGCTGGCAGTACCCCTAGCACAAAGTATAATGGTTCAAGAGGTAGATCTATACAGAGACATTTTTTTATTTCTTTTTGTACATTTTGCCAGTATTCTGATATCTTTGGGCAGTCCCAAAATATATGCGTGTGGTCTCCCACCAAGCCACAACCCCTCCAACAACCGTCTGAAGTGTTGCTCCATTTTGATGTTATGAATGGAGTCCTAAAATATCTCATTTTAATTTTCCATCCAAATTCCTTCCAGTTAGGACTACTGGTTACCCTGTGTCCTTGACTGCATGAAGTCTCCCACTGCTTATTTGTAATTATTGTGTTCATTTCTAATTCCCATTTTTCTTTAATATCTAAATTATTTTCTGTAAATTCTTCCCGCAATATTTTGTAAATATGTGAAATGAATTTTGACTTCACTATTCCTTCTGTTATTGATATGAAGAAGTGTTCTATTTTTGTTGGTAGAGAGCAGAGCTTTTCCCATTCTTGATGATTTTGGAGGTAATGTCTAATTTGTAAGTACCTGAAGAAATCTTGATTTGGTAAATCATATTTCTCTTTGAGCTGTTCAAATGTTTTCAAGACTACTCCGTCAAACAGCCGGTCCAAAACCACTAGACCAGGCTATAATTATTTAATTAGGCTTGGCCTACATTTTAAAACCGTTATTTGAATATGGCAACATTTTTATTAAAAAATCTTTATTTGAATATGGCAACATTTGTATTTTAAAATCTTTATTTTAATATGGAAACATGATACCTAATTCTACAATATTTCTATGATTAAATCGCTGACAGAGACTCCTCCCCCATCAGCCAATCACTGTGTGCATAGTTAGTAAGTGTGTTGACATCATCCAGAGCAACGAGGTCAACCCCACTCTTACTCTTAGCTTAAGACTTCTCTCGATTCCTTACTAAAAGTTGGTCTCAGCAAGTTTGTGAATAGGTTTTAAGAGAAAACTCTTAGCTAAGAACTTTTACTGCTATTTAGGAGAACTCTTAGTGGTAAGATAAAATGTTTTGTGAATACGGCCCCAGAACTCTATTGCATGTCTGCAAAATGTAGTAACTCACCCAAAACATTTCATTCATGCTTCAAAACCTAGTTATGTCTCAGTAAATTGACCAATGTCACCAAAATAAAAAGTGTTTTTGTCATCGTGTGAGCCACACTGGTCAAAATATTTAGATGTTTTTTCACCATAAAGTATTTGTTATATACAAATTTCACGTGTTTTCTACATTTAGTTGACACTGTCATTTTTGTTGAGCTGAATGCTCTTGTGTCTCACACTGGGCTTTTTACAGATTTCAGCAGTAGGTAAACATTTACTAGGAAAAGTCAATACTGTAGTACACGAAAAGAAAAAGACATTTGTTCACACTTCATATAAGGTGTCCTTATCTACTATGCACTTACATAAAAAAAAAAAAAAAAAAAAAAAAATTGTGTTCATATTGTATTGCAAAACACGATATGGGTAAGGTTAGGGACATGTTTGGTGGTATGGGTAGGTTTATGGGTAGTTTAAGGGGTAAGGGAAGATCGATAGTGTAATTATAGATTTAATTAGGCTACAGCTGTAATTGTATACAGATATTTTAAAAAAAATATATAAGTACAATATAAAAACATGTATGTATACAATAAGTGCATTGTATCAAATGATTCATTTAAATACATAGTAGTTATAGACACTTTTTTTTTTTTTTTTTTTTTTTTTTTTTTTTTACAATTGCTAACAAGCGTTTGCCAATACTTAAAGTACTTTTTCTAAACTCTTAACACAGCAACACACCTACATCACACAATTTGCCAAATAGTTAATTTTCTGGCCAAACCACATTTTTTTAAAAATAAATACAAACTTTACATTTCAAAATGCTAAAAACTTTTTTCTACATATACTAACTCTATCAAAACACAGCAAACCTGATTCAAAATCGAGTCGTTCCGTCAAAACATAGCACTAGTTTTCGACCCAACATGAACATATAATCAGTCATAACACAATGACTGTCAAAATACTTCAACAGTTGATGGCATCATGGAAACTGCTTTATTTATCATGTTTCACTTCTAATCTGTGAATTCTTGGCAACATACTATCTAAAAGTGAACGAGGCATTACTTTATAGAATCAATGTACAGTAGAAAAAAAAAATAAAGTAACAGAATTGCTCAGGGCAGCCACTGGTCAAATGAGTCCCCTATGCAGAGCTTCAGTTGCCCCCTTGGTTGAAATCTCTTTCTGGGGGTGGTGTGGTGTTGATGTTGCCCTCATAGAGGGTGGGATGGTGTCCCCCTTGGTAGTTAGTTCCCTACGCAGACCACATATTCTCTGTGGAACAGTGGTAGTGGAATCGTTGTAGTAAAAGCTTTACAGGAAAACATGAAATTGCTGCCACTGATCAACAACAAATCCAACATACATGGCCAGCTTTTTTTTTCTGCCACAGAATAAAAAAGTTTTAAAAGGTAATTGTGACTTTTATCTCACAATTCTGACTTTTTTTCTCAGAATTGTGAAATATAAACTAGGAATTGAAAGAAAAAAGTCAGAATTGTGAGATAAAAAGACACAATTACCTTTTTTATTTTCTGTGCATGGCAGAAATAAGATTTCATAGGTTTGTCATGTGTAAGAGGGAAAACCATAGAGATGCACGATCCAGCACACATTCTTACTCCTCTCCCATACCTCGTCTTCTCTCTTGTCCTGATCCAACTACTCCTCTCCTCCTTCATCTATTCCTCTCCCTCCCCCAAACATTATTTTTTTTCCTCTATCTCTCTCTGCTCCTCTGAGTTGTTCTGCATCCACACTGAACAAATCTGATTCAAAGAGTCCTATTTTACTGTATGTCCATGTAATGGAAAGAACTTCAATACCTAACTATGCCACCATCGGAAAAAAAAAGAATAAGCTCTATATATATATATATATATATATATATATATATATATATATATATATATATATATAATTTGTTCACTGTTAGTTGTAACAAGTGTTTTTGTGTAATTTAAGTGCTGTGTATGTTGATGCAAGGGAGAGAGAGTTTATGAATAAGACTTTAATGTGCACTTTTTGTACTGTTTTATTCAGCTCTTATGGTGATTTTCCGGAGTGAAAACGGATGCCTCATCTTTTGTGTGATGTAAAATAAACATTATAAAACTCATCAGTAAAGTTTTGGCCATCATTTGGACGGGTCCGCTACAACAGGCTTGTACTAATAGTGGGTAAAAGCAAGATGACAACATAATTTATAACCATAATTAAACTAAACTATACCTGTTCTATCTCCATGCAGCAAATATCTGGCTCTGTAGGCATTATTGTCTGACTCTGGTTCGAAATGAACACTGCTGCCAACAGTTTCGGATATTTTTAGTGCTTGAGATTGTCCTGTTTTGTTGTTGCATGAGCTCCACCCTCTTGAAAGCAGGCAGCATTTAAAGGGACACACACAAAAATGGCTTGTTTTTGCTTACACCCAAAAACTGGCTATTTTTTAACATGCTATAAAGAATATCTGTGGGGTATTTTGAGCTAAAACTTCATATACTCTGGAGACATCAGAGTACTTATTTTACATCTTGTAAAAAGAGGCATAATAGGTGCCCTTTAAGCATTTTAGAAACATGTTAATTGACTGCATATTGTGTGAAAACAGCATGAATTGTGGTAATGGTATGGTCACAACAGACAGATGTTGTGCTAATTGTGTTTAGAGTTTTGAAAATAAATGTGACTATAGATTGGACAAAAGGATGTTAGCAATTGTAAAAAACTGTAGTTATTGTGCAAACTGTAGACAGTTGTACTTACTCTTTTACACACATGCCAAAACACATGCAATCTGCTTATATCAATAAGAAATTCAAATCTGATGTGAACAAGGAATCATCTGTTCAGAGATCTGAACTTAATGTTTTGAGAAAAAAAAAATCTAATTTGAGAATTGAGCCAAAGCGATTATTTAGCAATAATTAGTAAAGATTTCAATTTTAGTGTGTTGAATTTTTTATAATGTTGAATGAGGCCATGCGAATTGGCTGATATTTCTATGAAACACTAACATTTAAAAATAAAGTAAAATTTATTTAAAAAGTTTCATTTCTTATTGTATCATTAGTCATGTGAATAATGACACATTCCCTGAGAATGACTTGTGTATCAACGAGAAAAAAAATACTTATATGAGCAAAAACAAATCTCCACCAACCATTCAGCAACTCTTTTGCTCCATAATGATGATGAAATGAAGATATTCTTGTTCACACTTTGGTTATGTGTTGATATAAAGGCCAGAGCCTTCTGCATGCAGAGAAGCTGTCAGTTTTTATACGAGATGGCTGATTTAGGAGTGAGCATCGA
The DNA here is from genome assembly GCF_019924925.1 of Ctenopharyngodon idella. Lineage (NCBI taxonomy): Eukaryota > Metazoa > Chordata > Actinopteri > Cypriniformes > Xenocyprididae > Ctenopharyngodon > Ctenopharyngodon idella. Next base: position 11,921,156 of record NC_067234.1, read on the forward strand.
CTAAGGTGTTTTTCATGCGGGGGAATTTATTTGCTGCTGGCCGAAGTGAGGACTGCTGCTCTGGCAGTTTTGACGGAGCATGTGACATTGTCGATGCCAGAGCAAAGGCTCTTGGGATTGGAATCGATTGGGGACCATTAAAAATACCTACTGCAAAGCCACTCTACCGAGCGGTAAACAGAGACAGAAAGCATTGCTCGACTCTAATCTTAGATTCAGGGGCCATCAGCGCCCATCTGGTCCACCCATTTCTCATCCTAAACTGTCATTCTAATGGGAACCAAAAATGACAGTCATATTGCTTCTTACTGCTGTAGAAACAGACTACTACTCTCAGTTCTTAAGTTATAAAAATAAATTATATTATATGAATACTATGTTACACTACAAAAAGTTTTATTTAAGCAGTATTTTTTTTCAGTAAAAATATAAAAACATCCTAAACAAAGACATTATAGGCCAATTCTCATTAACTAAAATAAAACATAAAATAATTAAACCGATTTCATTTCAGCTAGTTTCTCATTTTCTTGTTCTGGGTTTGAGTTTTATTTGAGTTGTGTTCTTGTTTGATTGTCTTTGTTTCCAGTTCAGTTTCCTTTGTCCTTGTTCATTGGTTACCATGGTTTTTGATTTGCCCTCATTTGTCACACCTGTGTCTAGTTAATTCTCGTTTAGTCCCTAGTGTTTCTTTGTGAATATATAGCCTTCATTTTCAGTTCTTGTCTTTTCTCATTGTTACTTTGGTGGTTGTTCTGTGTATTGTGTTTTGTTTCCTAGAGGATAAAGCACATAAGAATGGAACTTGTGGGAATGAGTAAAGTTATGTGCAATACCCACAATCCTGTGTTAAAATTATTTATATATTCAGGATTAATAAGTTATATATATATGAGTAAATGATGACAGAATTGTAATTTTTGGGTGAACTATACCTTTAATTGTTTTTTATTAATATGGATAATTATAATTTTTTTTAATGAAATGATACTCTAAATAAGAAACTAAAACTGCCAGTAGGTGGCGGTAAATGTCTAAATGAGTAAAGCCCAAAGTATGCTTAGTTTTTTTTTTTTTTTTATGCGGATGCTCTCAGTCGAACGCACAGCCTTCATTTGACTTCATATACTTAATTTGACTCGTACGCAGACACAGGTGTTCGACGCATGCACAGTTTTGAGCAATCTCTCTCCATGAGTCACAACCCATGTCAAAATCTTTGAACTGTTTAACCCCCTCATCTATGTAGGCCTCCATTGTTGCTGTAGCTTGCATGTGTTCCGCTCTGTTCTGTTTTATGCAGTTTTTCTTTGACTACCTTGTGGATAAAATAATTACTGCAAAAAAAAAAATTAAATGTGCATGTGCGACCTGTTCGTACAAAGTATGCGCAGTTAAAAAAAGTACAGCGGTGCGCATACAGTACTCTTCTGATGATGAAATTTGCATCACGTGCACTATATGCGTAAAAAGTGAAGTATACTTTGGGCTTAAGTCATTGAGTCATACATTCATTCGATTCATTCAAACGGATGATTAATTCAGGAAAGAAGTAAATGGCTCTCTTCATGAATTGGTCATTGAATCATTGGTTCCTCGCGGATTCATTCAGAAACACCACTGTGTTTCTCGGAGATGCTTCTGCTATGGCTTTATAGGCAACAAAAACACACAATGTTGTGTCTAAAATATAATACAATATTAACTTTTTTTATGTTGAATTCTGGGGCGGGGCGGTGAAGCCTTACATTACTAGTCCCTATCCCTAAAGCATACCCCTACCCCTAACTCTACCTGATAAACACTTTACTCTCACTATTAAAGAGTTAGTTCACCCAAAAATGAAAATTCTGTCATTTATTACTCACCCTCATGCCGTTCCACACCCGTAAGACCTTCGTTAATCTTCGGAACGCAAATTGAGATATTTTTGTTGAAATCTGATGGCTTCGTGAGGCCTCCATAGGGAGCAATGACATTTCCTCTCTCAAGATCCATAAAGGTACTAAAAACATATTTAAATCAGTTCATGTGAGTACAGTGGTTCAATATTAATATTATGAAGCGACGAGAATATTTTTGGTGCGCCAAAAAAACCCCCAAAATAACGACTTATATAGTGATGGCCGATTTCAAAACACTGCTTCAGGAAGCTTCGGAGCGTTATGAATCAGCGTGTCGAATCAGTGGTTCGGAGCGCCAAAGTCACGTGATTTCAGCAGTTTGGCGGTTTGACATGCGATCCGAATCATGATTCGATACGCTGATTCATTATGCTCTGAAGCTTCCTGAAGCAGTGTTTTGAAATCGGCCATCACTAAATAAGTCGTTATTTTGTTTTTTTTGGCGCACCAAAAATATTCTCATCACTTTATAATATTAATATTGAACCACTGTACTCACATGAACTGATTTAAATATGTTTTAGTACCTTTATGGATCTTGAGAGAGGAAATGTCATTGCTGGCTAAGGAGGCCTCACTGAGCCATCGGATTTCAACAAAAATATCTTAATTTGTGTTCCGAAGATTAACGAAGGTCTTACGGGTGTGGAACAGCATGAGGGTGAGTAATAAATGACATTATTTTCATTTTTGGGTAAATTAACTCTTTAAATTCCTGTTAGGCACTTTATTTCCACTTATATTTTCTTAATATTTATTTAAAATTAACTCCTCTCTAAGCTGATATGTGATTGGAAAAGGCTGATTTGAATTCAGGGTGGTTGCATCAAAAGCACTTGCGTAAATAACCTCTGTCAACAAGGCGGGCTATTTGTAAATAGACAGGCATGACAAAATAAGAATAATAAATTAATAAGATTTGTTTCTGTGTATATTCAGTCCTTCAGTCCTCAGAAGGTGCAGTTGCATTTGTTATCTTCCTCTGACAGTGTGTAAGATCTAAACTTTTTGCAGTTTGAGTTTGCTAGCATTTCAAGTACCAGTACAACAAAAACCACCTTTACAAAACCTCTACAAGACTCCTGCAGGAATATTGCGCAGGTATCATGTAGGATTTCATATGTTCTAACATCAGTAGGAAAAATGAAGATCCTGCAGAATTCCAGGATTTATTTTCATAAGCCTATCTAATTTAACTTAATGTCTAATTTCATAAACGGCTTATCAGATCTCTTTTAGACAGCTAAAAGTCCTATATTCCATGGATAAAACATGTCAATCTACAGATACATCACCAAATCAATCATTTTTTAAGACCTAACCTGACTTATTCCTCAATAATGAATCTATTCTGTGACTGCAACTATATCACAGCTCAGCTAAAAACCAAAGAAATGACCCGAGACTCTCTCTATATTATGGAGTAAGCCAATTCATCACTAAGATCACAAATTTGACGTGGTATATGTCCCTATTAACAGTCGTGTGTGTTTAATAGAGCTGTTCCCTGTGGATGTGGGGCAAGTCTTGTGACTAACAGAGCTTTGGAATTAATTGGGCGTCTTGGCGTTTTCAGTTAGCAGTCAGCATCTCTTGCGGTGATTTGTGGCACATTGGGTCAGATGTACAGTTGGAGGGCGCCCACAAATCTTCAGGGAACCACAAATCCTCTTCACTCCTCTCATTACAAAAAGCTCCCATTCATGCATGTGCAGGACTAAATGCAATAGCTGTTTCTCATCAAGACAAACAGACCGGCCCACATGTGAGTAGGCATGTGTGCAGAGATTCACAGTTGTTATTGTTTTTGCCTTCGATTACTGTATTGGCCTTCTTACTGATGGGGACGCTAAGAAAAAAAGTGAAAAAGGCCAAAAAGTAGCATGTGATTCTTGGACATTGGACATTTTTTGGGATATGTAATTTTTGAAGTACCCTGATAACAAAAATATTTTCTGCTAACGTTCCCATTAAAGGGCACCTATTATGCAAAATTCACGTAAGGTTTAAACATAAATGTTTATTGGCAGTGTTTGTAAACAACCACCCTATAATGATAAAAATCCACTCTCTGCTTTTTTTTCAATCCCCATAAATCATAAGCAGTGTCTTATAAGTCGTTTGCAGTTTCTATGCAATGTGACGCCTATTAGCATAGACCCCTGCCCTGAGTGAGCTGTACACAGTCGGCCATGTTTATCTATAACAGCAGCATTTAAGTAAAAAAAGTATTCTTATTAAAGCTACTAAAGCTATTCAGTAAAGAGCAGTGAGTGATTTTCTGTTTTCCTTTGTTTGATTAATATTAACAGCAGTAGGTACTGTATATTACACTGCTTTCATTTTAATACACAGATCTATTATACACATGCGATTTCTTGCTGTTTATATTCACAGACATAACTGTGTTTGTGTGAACTTTGTGTGTTTTTGACATAACCTTGTGTGTATTTGACAGTTTAAAGGATGAATTCACTTCAGAATTAAAATTTCCTGATAATTTACTCACCCCCATGTCATCCAAGATGTTTATGCCTTTCTTCAGTCGAAAAGAAATTAAGGTTTTTAAACTAATCCTTCAAGTGCAGTAACGCGTAAATTAGAACTTATTTTGCCCTTTGACATCCAGCTTTCTGTGTGCATGCTTCAGGTTTGTGCGCTCAAAAAAAAAAACATATATCAGAACTCTAAACTGATATTGCTTTTATACACGTTCAGATAATAAACTTTTATGATGATGAAGAACTTCAATGTCACATGAGCGTGACTGTGACAGAGGTGATTATCAAAACTAAACGAAGAGTTGTACAGGCTCCACCCTCTTCTGGAAAGTGGGGCTGGGAGTAGCAGCTCATTTGCATTTAAAGACATGCACAAAAACAGCATGTTTTTCCTTCCACTCAAAGATGGGCATTTACAACATGGTTTAATAAATGATCTGTGGGGTATTTTGAGCTGAAACTTTACAGACACATTCTGGGGACACCAGAGACTTATATTACATCTTGTAAAAAGGGGCATTATAGGTCCCCTTTAAGTTATAAAAACGTTATTTCTGAATGTTTTCTGTAAGTTTTTTAAATGTTTTTAAAATCCTTATTTTGGTTGTGCAAATGTTAGGGGATCATTCAGTTGTATTATTTTGCAGACATTATGAATTTTACTTTTGAATGTTTTCTGAAATCGCCACCTCATGAAATAGTTATGTTTTCATGTGAGATGGGGTTGGCCTCTGCCTACATTTTTGCTAAACTTCACTGTTCACTGCAGTTGCAACACACTCTCATGGCACTATTTCACGTTTTGGCCAATTGGTGACAAATTTGTATGAATTGATACAGTTTGTTATGATCTGCTTACTCCCTACTGACGTTTAGGGGTGGGGCTATAGGTGGACCATCTTGCTTACTTTTTTTTTTTTTAAATCGTGCATTCATATAAATCAGATCGTACAAATTTATACGAAATTGCCACCTCATGAAATAGCGATGTTTTCTCATGAGATTGGGTTGGAAATTTCCAGCTGAAATGAACACTAGTGGCAGTAAAACACCAACAACTTCCTTTTCACACAAATAAATCATGATTTCAGGGGCAGATTATTGATTAATAAAGGCTTATTTTCGCATGGTTCCTTGCAAAATACAATGTTATGACCTCAAAACAATTTTACCATAGTGTTAATACATTTTGATGTTTGCATCACATAATCAGTTCCATTTGTATGTCTTTTCTGGCATAGTAAATTTATGAGTATGAGCAAAGACTATAGAATAACACAAGACGCGTCACTCGTATTGTTTTGAATGGGAGAAATTGCAACGCGCAATATGGCGGAATAAGTCCCGCCTTCTAAATAAGAGCCAATCGCTGATTGGTAAAGTCATCACGTCACTGCAGCGGCCGTTAGAAGCTCCGGTTCCTATAGAAACAGTCAGACGCGTGCCTCCGAAATGAGACACGAGACGCGCGCTTTAGGACTGCGCATGCGAATTAGCTTGATCCAGCCAGAAAAATACCGTTTTTTTGTCGAGATTCAAGCGTTTAGAAACAAAATTTATGAAACAGTTGTTGTCAGATTTCATTGGTGATTTCAAATATGAAATTTAATCGAAAGCTTGGCAAACAGCTTTGGAGAATTTGATGTTTCCCCATTCAAAGAGATAGGAGCTGCACTTGCATGCCCGAGAGGCGTTTCAAAGATGGCCGCCGAGTGAAATGACTTGTCTTAAAGAGACTCTGGTATGAGTCACGATAAAAGAAATGTTAACACTATGTGTATTCACGTGTAGTGAATGTAGTACATTATTCATAACACGATAGGGCATTAACCTTTTACCGCCACTCACCAGACCTTTAATTTCCGAACTGCAGCGATACAACAGGCAACGTAATACAGTGTTTACAGATTCATATTCATCTGTTTCAGACAAAACTGAATGTGCTTTTAGTGACACTCAATTCACTTTGAAAGCGTTGTGAAACAATTTAAAGAAATGTTACCACAGGCATGTTTTTTCCAGTGGATATTTACATATTTTAATTATAAGAAAATATAAGCAGTTTTTGCCCTTGCAGAACTCATCGGTGCAATACTACGGCATTGTGGGTGGTTGCCAGAGTGTTGCTAAGGTGTTCTGTGGGGTTTTAGCAAGTTGCTAAAGGGTGTTCTGGGTAGTTGCCAGGTTGTCCAAATCAAAAGAGCCCACCCACAAGTCTCTATGACATTCTCGTCCATAGTTGGGGTCCTCCTTCAGTGTAATTATGGGATATTTTTTGGCATTTTTTTATCATCCACAGATTCCACACCAAGTCCTATGAGTCCTAGGACATAATACTGGGACACATTCATTCTAATCTTGAATACTATTTAGGATGGATTGTATGTGAACTGGGACGTCTCTTATTCATATTCACTTTCTGTATGGCTTTTCTCTAAAGATTAGCTTGGCAAGAGAATCAGGCTTAGGATGTAAATCAGGAAGGGCTAAACGTGTGTCAGCCTTTCGGACACAGGATTGCTCACAAAGCTTTTCATTAGAGGCATGGCCAGCCATACTTCTTCCAGATTAAACGCTGTCTCATAGACAGTAATTTTCTCTGCCTGGCCCTCCTGCTGGAAAAAAAATCACCCAGCTGACAAGGGAAGAATGGCTCTGCTTTCAAATTACACAGTCAGGACCAGACACAGACTTAGCGGAAGATATTTATGTAACTCTTATTGTTATCACCAAAAAATACAGTATTAAAATAATCAGTCTGAACTTGATGATGATTTCATATCAGTGTAACTTACTGACATACAACTCAAAGACTGTTGGATGTGACTGTCTGATTGTGACTGCCTGGTGTCTGGGTTTCCATCCAAATGTGAAGCGAATCTTTTCCAAGTTTTGCAAAAAAAAAAAAAAAAAATACAAATTCAAATTAGGTGCATTTCCATCAAGCTGTTAGAGCGTATGACATGGTATTGGTAACCTAGTAACCAACAGTAAATAAAATACAGCGTGTTCATGAGGGGTTCGCCTGAACACTTATGTGTTAAGCCCGAAAAACCCACGACACTCCAGTACAAAAGTGCACATACCCCTATCCACAACAAGCCCGGAGGGGAAAATGCATTGCACACACACATATATGATGAGTGCTAGTACTGTACATCCAGAATTAATGCATCATAACAGAAACAAACATTAAGTTTTCTGTTACAACACTATCAGCGGAAACAGCTGATTGCGATTAGTCACGTGGGTTTAGTGTTCGCTATGTCAGAATTTATTCGGCAAATGCGTTTCCATCTCCCATTATTCACATTAACTCTTTTTTGCACAAGTCAAAAACCACCTCAAGCGAGTGTAAAAACTTTTTTGCGAATTAAGGGATTTTTATTTGAAATTTGGTGTATCCATCACTTGTTTCTGATGCGATACTTCAAAATGTGCATAATAACAGGGTGATGGAAACATAGCTATTGTTTATAACAGGGCCTAAAACTAAGGGTGTACTCACACTAGGCGCTCTGAACCATGCCCCAGCGCATTTGACTCTCAAAGCTCGGTTCATTTGACAAATGTGAGCGCTCCGTTCCGTGCCCTGGCGTGGTTCGTTTAGCCATCCCTGTCCCGCTTGGAAGAGGTGGGCCAGAGCGCGGTTCGGTTGGGCTCGAGCGCGGTTCGCATGCAGTGTGAGCGCTAACCGTGCCTAAGCACAGAACAGCTACTACTTTTGTGTGCGCTACTGTCATCATTATGACGGCAAACATCTTTATTACTACTTTGACAGTACACTTATCAATTCATGTAATTAATTTGAGTGTATTTGGGTTTATAACGGGTCTGCTTCTCACCTTATTGATGAACAGGAATTGTAGTTTGCAAGTAAAGCTGCAAATTCCTCCATTAACGTCAGCTGCTGTAATAATCCTCTATGTGCAAGTGAAAATCGCTGCGCGGCATAAATGATAAATATATTAGGCAGTATCTTAGCGAAAGTGCATTTCTTCCTGTTTTCTTCCATTTAAAAAGTTGCATTGTATATGACGTAAGCGTGCTCCGGCCTGGAACGTTAAGTGCAATGTGAGTGCAGGCCAGCGGGGGAGGGGGGAGGGGGGACAATCGCGCTCCGTCTCGGTTCAAGGCAACTGTGCCTAGTGTGAGTACACCCTAACTTTTTGCCACACTTGACAATGGCTGGTGACTTTCTGAAATTCAGAATTTTCAGGTACAGAAATTGAATAAAGTAGGCTAATCAAATGTAAATAATGAATTATTATTAAAGTTAAAAAAGTTAATCAGTCAAGAGTAGTGAGTGTTTTTTAACATTAAAAACGCAGACAGCAGCATTATATTAGGCTGCTGTCACTTTAAGACTGAATGTACGGATCCAATATACTGATACAGGTAACACTGTTTACGTGAATTTGTCCGTTCAAGTGCAAGAGAGCTCAATTTAGTATTCGCGCGCTGTTTGCCTACATTAATCATCACAAATCATGAACTGAAACTGATCACTGGTGATTTTGGTTAGACATGTACACATAATCTGTACATATCAAACGATCTGTAACAAAGCAATAGTGACACAGTAAAAACTTTTTTACTCACATAAGTGTGTTGCGCCGTTCTTGACGGATCCAATATAGAAGGCACGGCATTGTTTTTTAATTTCCGTCTCTCTGCAAATCCAATGCAGCTACTTTTGTCCACAACCTGGCACTGCACAACATTTTGCACTCTTCAAAGGCATGTAGCGTCACATCTGTTATTTACCTACTACTACTCGTCTTGCTCGAATCAGTGGGCAGGGCTACTGAACTTTAGGGTTTTTGATGTCACCAACCCAGGAAGAAGCTTGTTGTAGTCCCTGCCAGCCATTTGTTTAAAAAGCGAATTCTGTAAAAGAAAATATCTCCTTTGCATTAAACTTTGGGTGTCATAACTTTGCAGATGTTGTCTATGCTCAAACAGCAACATTACACACTAACTAAAAAAAAAAAAAAAGTGAAATCATAATCAACCACCCCTTTAAAATAGTTGGACTAATACCTCAAATCATATAGCTTATTGATGTTGTTAGGATCAGACTTTTTTGCCTGGTGGATGGTGAGATCTTTTGATTATAGGACCACCTAGCAGCTACCCAGAACAACCTAGCAACGACCTAGCAATGTGGCAAAGGTAAATACCTCACAGAACCTTAGCAATGCTCTGTAAACCAGCTAAAACGTCCTAGGAGTGAGTTTGCATTTGCATCATTAAAATATGTAAAAATCTTGTTTAAATACAATTTAAAAAATATGTTTTTAAACTTTTCTTCCTTGCTTCTTTTTTTTTTTAACCATAATCACATTGTGTGTTGTGTGAAGGGCCAAATATGGATATTTTTTTAAACAAAGACTCGAAGGTCCATGACATGACTTATGAGGTACAGTATAAGACAATCATTAGCCTTACACAGTAAAGCCTTTACAAATGAAGTGCTGTGGCCGAGCAATTCACTAAGAGAAAGCAAAAATTTCAACTAATTACCCAGCTGTCTATAATAATCCACTGCTTTACCTTTTGTTTCTCTTTCCAGGGGGAATAAAAAGCCCATAATGTGGGCTTTTAAAAGAGACAATTTAGCTGTCACACATGTTCACCAGTCACATCAACTAGTCAATTATGAACCATCAATCATTTTAAAAGAATACAATCACTGTCTGCTTTTAGTGGAAAGAAACACACATATACGGCGGCCTCAAAAAGTATTTCGACACATAAGCCACACTTAAAATGTGTGAATGTCATTGCAATATTTTATAAAATATCAAACTGAGTGACATTAATTTAAAAGAAAAAGCACAAGCATGCCCTTCAAAGCAAAACATTTCACAAAAAGTCATTTGTTAGATTTTTAACCATTTAAAGCCATTTTTTAAGAACTTTAAATGATCAACATGATCAAAACTTTGCTGAAAAGCCTGTTGTACTACATTCCTTCTGTTGCCAGATTGATAGTTTATACTTTTTTAGCAAATAAACACCCTTTAGTATAATTGTAAAAACATCCACCTTCAGGTCATAGTTCACATATCTTTTTGAAATCTTTACTGATTTTTAAAAGGTGAACCTAAGAATAACTGTTACTCAATGCGAGTATCAAATATGATACATCAGGCATTTGAAGAATGTTTATCTGTGCAGTAATCATTTTGCATTGCATTATATGTTTTGCACCCCACAATTAAAACTAGAGAACTTAAAAGTAATCATCCTTCTAAGAGATATTATTAAGAGATGTAGAGTGACAACTGATATTTATATGCATTTTACACAAGTTTGCTATTCTGTTATAAAGATCTCATACTATATGAGCCATAAAAGCTCATATAGTATTTACATATTTTGTCTAAAGTTTCAATAAACTATTACACACACACATAAATTTCTGTTTTTTTTTTCATATGTCAGACTTTGCAGGGTTAAATGATAAAACAGGTGTTAGTTTCACTGTAAGAAAAAAGTCTGTAATTTTCTGCCAGGACTTCTTCTTTTAACCCTAAAACAAAATGCACTGCGTAATTCAAAATACGGGTGGAAAAAAAAAACGATACGGAATCTATATGGAAAGTACCTTCATATTAACAGTACATTGGACCCTATTTTTACAGACTTTTGCTGCATGATGTTTTGTCATTTAATGCAATGAAATTAATATATGTTTGGCATGAGTTTCCAAATACTTTTGGGGCCACTCTACATCTGAGTGCGCAAAAACATCATAACATTTATGATGAGATAATAATATTGGAAATATCTCAACTTTTTGAGGAAATATAACTCAAAATGTCTTGTTTTAAATCTAGAAAAGGGAAATGTCAGGATTTTGGAGGGTGACCTGTCAGTTCAAGAAGGAATGCTTGTCACCTTCCATTGCCAAGCAATTGGCTGGTATCCGAGCCCTTCAGTGTCCTGGCTGGTCAACACCACCACTGTGGACAGAGGCGACTACAACACCAGCAGTCTTCAGGACCCCAGCGGCCTTTTCAACTCCAGCAGTGTGCTTCAGATAAAAGCAGAGGCAAGCATCACAGTGGAGTGTTGGGCGTCTGTGTCTGCCGCTCTAGCCCACCAAACCAGCAGAGTCAATCTGACTGTAGGTAAGAGTGATTGGATATTAATGAGCTCCTTGTGAAAATAAACAAATATGCATTACTAGTTTGATCACTTTGTTTTCTATGAGGACAGCTATGTCTTTCAGCTTCAAATTAAATTCTAAAACACAAAAAAAGATGCATGGGTCACACTTTATATTAGGTGTCTTTAACTACTATGTACTTACATAAAGTTATTTAGGTACAGTGTATTTATTGTATTGCAAAACACTTGTGATGCTAGGTGGGATACAGGTAAGGTTAAGGATAGGTTTGGTGGTATAGGTAGGTTTAGAAGTGGGTTAAAAGGTAAGTCAAGTAAACAGGGAAATAATTTTGGCTGCACAGCAGCTCTAGAAGAAAATGGTGTCATTGTCCAGCTTAAATAAATTGAGTATTGATTCATTCCATTGTAAAAATCATTAGTTACTAGTTTAGTTCATTTATCTATACACCAGCTCTAGAGAAAACAGTGATGTCATCGTCTAGCTCAGTTCAGTTCACATACAATGGTGTCAATGCAGACAGATCAATAATATTGTTGAATCAAGTGTCCCCAGCTAAGCAAGCCAAAGGCGACAGCGGCATGGAACCCAAACTCCATCAGGTGACAAAAATGGAGAAAAAAAAAAAAAACCTTGGGAGAAACCAGGCTCAATCAGGGGGCCAGTTCTCCTCTGGTCAACAAATGAACAGTGCATGATTATGATTCAGGCAGTGTTACAGGTCATAAGTCCGATTGGGATCGCAACAGTCAAAATATTTAATCCAGATCCATCTAGTTGAAGATCGGATTCATCACGCCGGTATGGAAACAGTTTGTTGGGGATCTGTGCCACTGGCTGTCATATTGATGAGGCCTTCACAGGGAATGATCTAGTTGACACAATCTAGTTAACATTTCAGGGATGTGTTGTGGTCGTGTCTAGACGCAGGTCCTCCATCTGATCTGGATACGGCTGACTAGGTAACCTCGGGATAAACAGAGAGACTAATATTAGCTTAGATGCCATTCTTCTCATGATGTAATGAGTACATCGGGTGTTATAGGAAGTGTTCCCGGTTCTGGCTGACCTAATTTGTGCAGCCTAGCAATTTTTTAACGGATGTGAAAATATAAATTGATAATGTGTTATGTGTATGCCAGCTTAAAGAGATGTGTTTTTAGGCTAGATTTAAACTGGAAAGCAGACACTCTCTCTCAAACAACGCTAGGAAGACTGTTCAGGTGCTAAATAGGAAAAAGATCTACCGCAGTCCTGCAGTCAATTTTGATATTCTATGTGTTATCAACTGGCCAGAATTCTGAGATAGCAATAGACATGAAGGACTATAATGTGTTAAGAGCTCATTCATGTACTGGGAAGCTAAACCATTTAGTGCTTTATAAGTAATTAGCATGATTTTAAAATGTATACAATGTTTAATAGGGTGCCAGTGCAGTGTTGACAGAACCGGGTTAATATAGTCATACTTCCTGGTTCTAGTAACTCTAGCTGCTGTGTTTTGGACCAGCTGGAGTTTGTTTCTTAAGCATGTAGGGCAACCACCCACTAGAGCATTACAGTAATCTAGCCTTGAGGTCATGAACGCATGAACTAACTGTTCCGTAAGGGAAGGTCAACAGTGTACTTATAGATGTAATTACAGAAATTAATTGCAGCTGTAATTACAAGCAGGTATTTAAATATAAATACAATGTAAAAACATGTATGTACACAATAAATGCATTGTACATACACTCTAAAAAATGTTGGGTTAAAAACAACCCAAGTTAGGTTGAAAATGGACACCCAGCAATAGGGCTGTTTTAACTCAGCGGTTGGGTTAAATGTTTGCCCAACCTGCTGGGTAGTTTTATTTAAACTTTATTTATTTTTATTTAACTATTGTTTATAAATTACTGTATTGCTTGCTTAAAATGAACCCAAAGTATGTTGGAAATTAACATTTATTAATATGTTTAATAAATGAACATTTATTGATAAGTTTAATGAATAATAATTAAACAATAAACATTTATTAAATTGCTTATTAATAATTATTAAGTTAGTACATAGTAACTAAAGACAATATAAAGTGGGACCGCTGCATGATATTTCAATATTAAAATCATAAAAAAGCTAAATAGTTTTGAAAAAGATTTCTTTTGTTTTGTTTAGATATTTGTTTTCGCTTGATTTAATTCAGTCTTATTGTATAGATACTGCATGTGTTATATGATGGCAAACGTGATTTCACAAAGTACATGTTCCTGCATCAACGTCTTTGTTGATGCTGGAACAACATCAGATTTAAGGGACAATTTTACAGTTTTTGTCAAGTCTAGGTTTACAACCAGGGATAGGTGCTTCTACATCGGTGTTATTCACCTATCATTTCTCTCTGATTTTAGGGATAAGTTATGGGTAGGGTTAGGTTTAGGAGTAGAGATAGGGTTAGGGCATGTTTTTGGACAGAAATGTTGTTCCAGGGTCAATAAAATATGTTGATCCAGGAACACGACTTCTCCTCATGGCCACAAAAATACTGATTAAATGCATTAGGCCCGTTTTTTTGTGCATATAAATTAAGTGGCCATAAATGTACAAATGTGTTTTGCAGTGGCACCGCAAACTACAGAGGACTACACAGTTGTGATCGCCGTGATAGTGTCAGTGTGTACGATCATTCTGCTGGCAGTGCTCATCCTCATCTTGTGCTATAGAAAAAAACTGACAAGTAAGCAAATCCAATTTATATTTCTCCTAAAAGTTCCTTTTAAAACTCTCCTGCAAGTTATCAAACCAATGAAGAGAGAAGTTTTTCAGAGCTTGCCATAAATTGAACCAAAAGCAAGGACACATTGTAGTAGGTTGAGCTGTCAGCAGTAAAGGGCAGTTTAAAGGCTTTACTGCATCATTCACCTGCCATCCAAACTGCTTACACATCATTTAGGAAAATGGATATACCGTTAAAGATGGAAAACCTATTAACAATGTCATTGTTTTTATCTTTCTTTACTTACTATTTGTTAAAGCACACATTATTAGTGGTTAATTTAAAGAGATATTCTACTAGCACCTGTGAAAAAAATGGGAATATATTACAGCACTCTCTCTGTACTTTAAAATGCCGTTCAAACTTTTTACAGCTCAATTTTGTACATGAGGTATTACATACTGACAGATTTCAGCATGGGATTGTTTAAAAATGTCTCACTACTAAAATGTTCAATATGAATGTATTTGATAAAATAATGTTTTGAGAATATTATGTTTCATAGGGGGTTATAACATTTATAGCATGATATTAAAAAACCATATTTTGATCTGTAAATATTTTGCAATATATTATTTTTAATATTTATTTTATTGTAATATACAGTGGACAGTGAATGTCAAATGCAACTGGATTTAAGATGTCATAGCTACTGTTCAGGCTTGCTAGCTGACTAGTACTGCCTGAGGCTACAACAATAATATCAAGTTACATGTACGTATGTTATTCTTTCTTTTTTTCTTTTCTTTTTTTTTATAGAATTGAGCTCTGAAAATAAAGTCAGGTAAGACTTGTAAGAGAGGTAAGAGTTGTTTTTGTACATTTTGAGACTTTTCTCTTCTGAATGAAAAGAAGGCTTAATCTTTCTGAACACTCCACATCATCTACTTTTCCCAGTTCTAAAATGCTAACACTAACACGGTACAGGCATAATGTACAATCATATATCACACTACTGTTGCACTCAGGGCTTGATGCGGGTGTATTTCAGCAGTGGTGTGTAACGCAGTCACTCCTACTAGCCACTTTGGTGGGTTGAATTTTATATATAATATACATTTTTCAATTATAGTCTTTTAAAAAGGCATCTGAAATAATAAACTACACCGATCAGGCATAACATTATGAGCACTGACAGGTGAAGTGAATAACACTGATTATCTCTTCATCACGACACCTGTTAGTGGGTGGGATATATTAGGCAGCAAGTGAACATTTTGTCCTCAAAGTTGATGTGTTAGAAGCAGGAAAAATGGGCAAGCGTAAGGATTTGAGCGAGTTTGACAAGGGCCGAATTGTGATGGCTAGACGACTGGGTCAGAGCAACTCCAAAACTGCAGCTCTTGTGGGGTGTTCCCGGTCTGCAGTGGTCAGTATCTATCAAAAGTGGTCCAAGGAAGGACACTGGGTGAACCGGCGACAGGGTCATGGGCGGCCAAGGCTCATTGATGCACGTGGGGAGCGAAGGCTGGCCCGTGTGGGCCGATCCAACAGACGAGCTACTGTAGATCAAATTGCTCAAGAAGTTAATTCTGGTTCTGATAGAAAGGTGTCAATACACAGTGCATCGTGGTTTGTTGCATATGGGGCTGCATAGCTGCAGACCAGTCAGGGTGCCCGTGCTGACCCCTGTCCACCGCCGAAAGCAGCAACAGTGGGCATGTGAGCATCAGAACTGGCAGCAAAAGAGAAAGCAACACAATATTAGGAAGATGGTTTGGGCAGTGTTCTGCTGGGAAACCTTGGGTCCTGTCATCCATGTGGATGTTACTTTGACACGTACCACCTACCTAAGCATTGTTGCAGACCATGTACACCCTTTCATGGAAACGGTATTCCCTGGTGGCTGTGGCCTCTTTCAGCAGGATAATGCGCCCTGCCACAAAGGAAAAATTGTTCAGGAATGGTTTGAGGAGCACAACAATGAGTTTGAGGTGTTGACTTGGCCTCCAAATTCCCCAGATCTCAATCCAATCGAGCATCTGTGGGATGTGCTGAACAAACAAGTCCGATCCATGGAAGCTCCACCTCGCAACTTACAGGACTTAAAGGGTCTGCTGCTAACATCTTGGTGCCAGATACCACAGCACACCTTCAGGGGTCTAGTGGAGTCCATGCCTCGATGGGTCAGGGCTGTTTTGGCAGCAAAAGCGGGACCACCACAATACTAGGAAGGTGGTCATAATGTTATGCCTGATCGGTGTAAGTGCAATGTAGTGTTGTCAAAAATATCGATGCATATTGACACTGAAATATGTTAAATGCTTCCAATACTCATATTCCACAGAATAGACACACGATACCAGCTGCGCTTTCTCTCTCTCTCTTATCTCTCTGACAGCGAGTCGACACACAAACCCTCCTCTTCTCACTCACTCGTTTCATTTGCTCTGGATGAATATTGTTGGTGTTACAGGGCTTGAATTTCAGCATGGGATTGCGCATATTGCGCATTTATTTTATTAATTTCCACAGATTTTGTGCTCACACCCAAGGTGCGCGTACATAAAGTCGCTGCTTATTGCACTTAAACAGTCAAATACACACAAAATAATGTCAAAATGCCGGTCTTGGCGAGTATTCATGTAAACACAGTCAGTTATGTTTTAAGCGAACGTAAACAGTTGAGAAAAAAACGCATGTGTAACAGTGTAATGGATCCGTGTGTCAGGTCTTAAAGTGACAGCAGCCTAATATACCTGCTGCCAAATTATGAGATAATATAAAAACTATCTATAAGGCAGTGAAAATGCTGAGTGGCTAGTAACTTTGGAAAACCACTAGCCACAGTGGCTGGTGAGCAAAAAAGTTCATGTCAAGCCCCTACTCTAGCGTTCCATTCTGAACAACATAGCCACTGACTCTTATGTTGTATTAAAAAAAAAAAAACTGTTTATTGTATTGCATTTGTCTTTCCAGCTCCTCTTTATGGACTTTAAGCAGTGAGAGGAGGTGCGTTGCTGATGAAACCAGAGGAAACGTGAACCCAGGATACAACGCTGAAGACGTAACAAGTAATAGCACCAAAATACAGAATCAACAGAACACCCTGATGTGTTAAACAAAATTATATGGGGATAATTCCTGCTTTATTTAATATATTTTCACAGAAATTAAACAAAAAGGCAACATACTTTATAGGATATCAAATATACACTAACAAAAAAGCCTTTGCTACAATAATGGCTTTTTGCACTTTGTGTAAAAATATTGCCAATATTTTGTGCAGTTTTGCTTCTTGTGTAAATATATCCTGTTTTATAGAAATAGGTAAAATGGTTCTAATGATTCAGGGTTATTATAGTTAAAGTGCCCCTCTTATGCTTTTTCAGATATTACCTTTCATGTAGTTTGTAATATAGCTGTTTGTGAATGTAAAAGGTCTGTAAAGTTTAAAGGATCAAAGTGCAGATAAAATGCAGAGTTATTGTCACCCAGTCCCAGAAAAAAGAACCGATTCTGAACTGCCTGAAACGAGTCGTCAGTAATTCCAGTCTTACTTCCTGCTTGAACATAAATAGGTTTGTAACAAATTTGCCTAATGCCAGCCATGAACAATGTCTACTTTGACCCTCAAACACTGTAGTTGTAGCTGAGACTAGAAGAGATTGATTCATGTTGTCAGCATGTCGAGAAGACACTGTTTTCTGTGCTGTGAAACAAATTCACTTTACATGCACGTTCAAAGGATGAGGATTCGTGCTGGAATTAATACGGTAAAACTGATGCCATCATTATTGTTCGTATCACTGTGTGTCAAGTGCTGAGGAAGATCCAGAGCTGAAATTCAGATATGGTAATGCACGTTTGGATTCTGACCAATCACAACAGACTGGGCCATCTAACCAATCATAGTAGAGTAGCCAATCAAAACAGACTGGGCTATCTGACCAATCGGAGCAGAGCAGGTTCTTAGAAAGGCGGGGTTTAGAGAGTAGATTAAATCATTTCAGACACTGTGAGAAAAGAGCTGATGCTGCAAAATATTATGAGAACATTTTTTGACCTGGTTGCATGAAAACCTGTTGTAGGAGACAACAAAACAAAACTAGGAACCTTTAAAATAGCATACTGGGGGCATTTTAACTAAACTTTAACTAAAGCTGTAAAAAACATTTTCATTACTTGAAATTAAATCAATTTTAACTAAAATAAAATAACAATATATTTAGTCAGGATTCCACTTAAAACAAGTGGAAAAAATCTGCCAGCAAAAAAAAAAAAAAAAGTACATTTAATTTTTTTATTTTCTTGAAGAGATCTCCTTTTCTTAAAAGATTTCTTAAAAAGACCACAAAACAAGCCACACTATCTTAATATGTAAATATATCTTGCTTTAGATATTTTACTGGATAAGAGACAAGCATACATAATATGATGTTTGTATATTTGTCCCGCAGTAAGAGCACACTGGACAGTGTAAGTTCTGTCTGTAAGATTTTAGGCAGTGTAAAGTCACACACAACTGCTCTTCACCCTGCAGGTTCAGGACACAGTGACCTCAGGAATAGAGCTGACAGCACGATACACATCATCAGCCCTCCACGGGTAAGAGGAGAGAGAATTACTGCCTCTGCATTATTCAAAACTAGTGGTGGGTTTTCTGACACCTCAGTGTAAAGTCTTCTGCCCCACACCTTGGGAAAACGCTGATCTATTGCTGTGTGAAGGAATATTCAGTCAAACATTTAAACACTGTGTAAATGCTTTATGTAATCCTTTTTTATTTTTGAAAATGCCCTTTACTTTCTGTCATTGTACTATGGTGCAACAATGAGCTTCACCTCCATAACCCATTATGTTTAAATAATTCATAATGCAGAGTTTTCTGATTAATGGTAATTGGATGCTGGGTCATTTTCAACCTGTCAAGCAATCAAGCATTTTATTTGAAATGGTTACTGTTGAACTTTTAAAAAATCATATTTTTTCACCTCAGGCTGAAGCTACTAAGGCCATAACAATCATAGACATTGGGGGACCACAATCTCAGGATGATAAATTTCAATAAATGCAAAATTTTTGATTAGATTTTTAAAAACTTCTCATGTATGGGAACTTAAGATATTCCAGTGTAAACCAAGCATTTAAAAGTATAAAGTTTTATTTAAAGTCCCACTTAGTCAATAATTTTATCCTTTAAAACTCATCTTTAATCACCAAAATGACAAAGTTTTTTTCTGTGAAAAATTTCTTCATGCCTTAAAATAGCTTGAATGTAACTCTACACCCTTGCTTCATTTAATATATGATCTATGAATATGCAAACTGGCCCCGCCTCCACTCGCTTATGCCAGCTCAGAGATCCACTTGGTCAACTTACTGAGGTAAACGGTCATGGTTAATGATATGCTAAAGCCTGCCAGCACGTTGACGTGATTGGTTACAAGGTAGTTTGTGACGTTATAGAAACACCAGCGATTTCAGACCGTGTTTTTGAAACTGTCTTTGTAGTTTTAAAGAGAAAATACTCACACACCACACAGACATATAAACAACATTAAAAACTTGATTTTCACCACAGGGGGTCTTTAACATTTATTTTGGAATAGTCAGTAAAAAAAGGCTCATTCATCAAATATTGTTCCTCAACAGGTTCCCGATATTGTCATTTTCAGCTATCAAAATCATAAAGAGGAAGATGTTTCGAACTTGTACTGCAATGAAGCAAAGAAGACAGTCCGAAGGGTCACTACTGTTTGACCTCAGGGTCAACCCATTGCAAGCAAGGCTGTTTACATACTGCTGTTTTGGACCAGCTTTCTGTTCAGTGAGAAGCCACAAATTCAATCTGACCTTACTGTTACTCTACAGAGGTCATATCTGCTGAAGATTCACTGGCTGGCATGTCAAGAGGACTGGGACATATGACATAATCATATGAGCCCTGCGGTGATGTCAACTGCATGCAAACATTGTCATTAGCATTAGCATTATGTAATTATTTAGCATTATTTTTCAATTGGAATATTTTATAAATTATTTTTGTGGATCAACATTTTACACAATAATGCACATCAGAATTGATAACGGTATTGGCATTTTTTTTTTTTCGAAAAGAAAATAAGTGTTATAGTCCGTATACTGTACTTCACATATTGAATGGTATACTGCGTAAAAACCTTGCGTATTCCCCCCAAAAAAATTCTCAGATGGTTTAGCGTTCAAATTAGGAGAAATGTGCGATTTTCTTTCTCGTGTTTTTCTGGCTGTGTGTCAGTCATGGATGGCAACTCCTGAATAAATTAGGGACACCCTCAGTAAGTCACACAAAGCTGTTGTGATATGAGAGGGCGATAACATAACCCTTTTGTTTTTGTTTGGGTCTCCAGACCAGTGTTATCTTTCCTAGACCTGCTTGTGTTACTAAGGTTTTCATTTGCCATTCACAAGTGGTGGATTGATGTCAGGGTCAAGCAGACTGTTTCTCTGGGGTGATTTACACAGGCCACTGTTTGTCTTTCAAAGACTTCTGCATCATTGCTTCTGAAGTCTGTTTCTCTTCTCTCTCCCGCTCTCTTCTTGTTTTGGCATTTCCCACAGAGGATGTCTTGATTGCCTCGCTCTGTTCTGAGAAAATGTTGTTGCAAGGCAGTATTTGAGACATGTTAGATAACAAATGTGGTATTCTTCTACAAATTTTCTGTAATCGTTTTGTGAAAGTGTAATTTGTTCCCTATTCCATTTTAATATGCATCCATTTGTAGAAAACATTTAAAAAAAAATCTTTTTAAAGGATTAAAAAAAAAAAAAAAAAAAAAAAAGACATTCATGATATCACATTTGCATCTAATGATTCCATATACTAATGTACAGTGAATGTTACAGTGTGTCACATTTTTGCTATATCTGGCACATACAGCATTAGAAGCAGGCACTGGCTGCAATCATGTAAATGAAAGCATCTAATCATGAGCATAAATATTTATTCATGCATATTAGAGCCCAGCCACCGCATAAAGGTTTTCGCCTCCAAACAATGATTCAGTCTTTATGTAATTGACCTCAGCTGAATGAACCCTTTTGGAATCAGTCACGGTACTTTGAAACAATTGCAGCCTACTTTGTGCCGCGCGATTCACTGCAACGCTGATGAATAACTTAGCATGTCTTCTCTGTGATTGAAATGCAATCTACTCTAGTGCGTCCTTACAACAGGGCATTTAAGTGCTTCCAAAGTCAGTTAGGTGCCACTGTATTAAGTGACTGGCCATCAAAGGGAATTGGAGACAGGAGCTCTTGACGTGGTGCTGTTAGCATAATTAAGGCCAACCTAATTAGCAGATTTGTGCCTCTTAAAAACTGATGAGATGAGTAGGAAATGCAGAACAGCTTTACAATTGAGATCTATAGTGTTCTCTTTCATGTGGGAGTGGGAGAAGTTCAGAGAATGACCACCATGTGAATTCAGGATAACAGCAGAACACTTGAAGCCTTGTTTCGCTTCCCAAAGTGAACAGCCCTGTCTCACTAAATACACTTCAAGTAACCCAGAGTTTCATCACAGTGAATGCGTACCGACAAATCCAAACCAACAGTAACTTTGCTGGGGGACAAATGTTCTTCCTTGAAGCTTGAGGTATGAAACTCAACACGTTTGCGCCAATTACTCATGCAGGCTCAAAAATGTATACTCAGCGTGTGACAAAAATAAAAATAGGCTTTGCCAACAAAATAATACAAAGTTCCTAGCTAGAGTTCCTGGAGGGCCAATGTCCTGCAGAGTTGGGCTCCAACCTGTTCCAACACACTGGTCTGGAAGTTTCTACTAGTAATCTTGAAGACCTTGATTAGCTGGTTCAGTTGTGTTTAGTGAAAGGGGACATATCATGAAAATCTGACTTTTTCCGTGTTTAAGTGCTATAATCGGGTCCCCGGTGCAACTACCAACCCAGAAGACGTGAAAAAGGACAACCCAGTAACTTTGTTTTGGTAAGCCTTTCTCTGCAAGCATGTGAAAAAACAAGCCACTCAGATTTCGCTCCCCTATTGACGTAAGAAGGGGATCTTACTGTAATATAACCACCCCTTAATCTGTATGTTTCCACCTACAGTGCCACCATTTTGTTTTTGGAAGCAACAACGGTGTACCAGTTCTAATGCCATGGCAAATGTTTGAGTGTTGTTAGTAGAGTTTTGCTGCCATGTTGTCATTTTACGCTGGACTGCTTCACAAATTCAATGCTGGATTTGCACAAAAGATTAACATGATGGCACATGCTAGTTGATGAGTTGAATCAACTCCACAGAAACTACATAAATTTATCCACTAACCATTCAGAAACATCCAGTGTCATTCTAAAAGTTGTAACTTCTTCCTGAGTCTCTCCATCAGTGTCGACTCCGATTTGAACAATGTAAGGCTGAACACTGTTACTGACAATCCTCATTTTGGCTGCGTGAGATTCTCCAGCTTTGTTGTTGTTGAGCAACCGAAGCACAAGCTGTTAAAGCTCCGCCCTCTTCTGGAAAGGGGGCCGGGAGCAGCAGCTCATTTGCATTTAAAGGGACACACTAAAAAATGTTTTT
This sequence comes from Ctenopharyngodon idella, assembly GCF_019924925.1. Lineage (NCBI taxonomy): Eukaryota > Metazoa > Chordata > Actinopteri > Cypriniformes > Xenocyprididae > Ctenopharyngodon > Ctenopharyngodon idella. The sequence goes on from NC_067234.1 coordinate 11,943,983, forward strand.
TGCTCACACCAAAAATAGGGGCAAATTTGACAAGTTATAATAAATGATCTGTGGGGTATTTTGAGCTGAAACTTCAGACACATTCTGTGGACAACAGAGACTTATATTACAGTCCATCTTGTGAAAAGGGTTATGACTGATCCCCTTTAAGATTTGAGCTAAAGGTGTGTTCATGTTGGATTTACGTAATTACAAAATTCTGACTTGAAAAAGTGTTTGTCAATGTAGAACTTGTAATTATGGAATTTTCTGAGAGCTTCGACTTGACCACTGCAACGTCATGCAGGAACAAAATGTCAGCGCTTCAGCAGTAAAATATAGTTAAGAACTTATATTTGATTGACTATTGGTAATGTCTTAATGCAAGAATAATCTGAATTAAAAAATGAAAGACATACAATACAGTTTAATGTAGTTAGCACAAAGCTTAATAACTTCTGACCTGTTAAATAAATGTATAAGTTTATTAATAAGTAATTTGCATAAAGACTTACTTGTTGTATTGTGGTTTTGTCTGTTTATTACTCAAATCATACAGTAATGACATTAACTGTTAGCGTTCCACTGTACCGCCCGCGGTACACATACCTTTCAAGAGATACCAAAACCATGAAAATACTCTAAATGGTTCAAGAACAGCATGCAATTTACTTTTGATATGCCTTTTTTTAGCTGTCTTAGGCATATTTTACAGAAAATGCTAAGGGGTTAATAGTGTTGCCATTAAAGTGTATAATTCTGAGTCTGAGGATGTTAACATCCTGGGTTGTCATCAAGCAATTACGGTAAATACAACATGGTGTGAACACAGCATAAACTATGCAGGATAGTGACCCTCCAGGAGCAGGATTGGACGCTCCTGGTATAAGGAATTAAGACATGGTTTAAAAAGTGAAGACTGTGATTTTTGCACCCCTAGTGGCACAAAATAAAATTACAAAAATAATGCCTGTTTTCAAGCAATATACAGTATTCTATACAACAATAATATCAAAAGGGTAAAAACAAATACAGAAATACAGTCAATTCCTGTCATGTGAAGGCAGGGAAGAGTTGAGGATCTAACTGAAAAAGTAGTCTTTAATTATTCAAAACAAAACACTATGGAACTCGGGAACATTGGAAAAACACTACAATGAAACAGCTAAGCATACTAGCACAGGTGTAATTTGCGGGTGGGACACATAATAATTTTGGTCACTATAATCGTGATATGAAATTTTCACACTGTCCCATCTCTACTGTGCGGCATCGGGTCCGTAATGAACGAATAATTGAAAGTATGGGATACCCAGAATAATCAAATATCTCAATGTATACATAACAAAAAGTTTAGAAACACAATATAAATGTAATATAATTTGAATTTGGAGTCAGATTAAGCACAGAGCTAAAGTAAAATTGAAACTAAATTCTAAAAATTAAGTGAACTTCACAGGAACACTTAAAAGACAAACACTCATTATACCTTCACCCATGCCATTGGATTCCGTTGTTGGGCCGACGGGTGGTCCTTACAACAGGGACGAGAAATTTAAATAAACATCAAAATAAGAGTCTTAGGGCAGAAAAAACACAGGCAAACCAGACACTACTGCTTCAAAAAAAAATTGAAGTCGGTAAGATTTTTTATGTTTTTGAAAGAAGTCCTTATGCTCATCAAGACTGCATTTATTGGATCAAAAAAAAAAAAAAAAAAACAGTAAAACAGTAATATTGTGAAATTTTTCTATTTTAACAGATTTTAAAATTTATACCTGTGATGTCAAAGCTGAATTTTCGGCATCATTACTCCAGTCTTCAATGTCACATGATCTTTCAAAAATCATTATAATATGATGATTTGCTGATCAAGAAACATTTCTCATTATTATGAATGTTAACTGTTGTGCTGATTAATATTTTTTTGTGGAAACGTGATACACTTTTTTTAGGATTCAGAATGAATTTCATTATTTCTTTACTTTTTCTTTCAAAAATCTTACTGACCCCAAACTTTTGAATGGTAGTGTCTTTAACAAAATACAGCTTCACTGAATTATTTATTTTAAATAAGCAGAACTATCAAGTTTTGAGTTTGTAGTACTCATGCATGTTAATTGCTCCTAACTTGAAGTACTGAGTTAGAGTTAGATGTAATTCATACATTTTAATAGCAATTAACATAAAATATTTAGTTAATTAACTTTTATTTTGAGTTCTTGCAAATCAAATGAGTTACTTAGTTCACTGTAAACCCTAATAAGAAAATTCAGAAAATGCTAACTTGCTAATTTTTTTAACATGTTAACAGTAGCATGGTATAGCACTTACTGAATGAGTACAGCAACTTAAAACATGTAACTTACCTTTTCTCAAACCAAGCAGCATGTGCCGCTTGTCACCATGATGGTAACTCTCCAAAAACTCACATTAACAGAAACTCTTCTAAATTAGCATAACAAAACATGAATCACTACTAAATCTCCCTTACCATTAATCTTGCACAAAAAAAAAAACAAACAAAAAAAACATGATATAACACTTAATTTTAGCATTTACTCTCCATTTCGAGTGCCTTGGGCAAAGCATGCTGGGAAATAGAAATCCCAGCCCAGTTTCAGTTAAACTTAAGTTAGTCTATATTAAAAGAAATGAGTTCATACAACTCAAAACGATGAAATAGTTCAGTTTACTTGAAATATGTCAGTGCTGTGAACTCAAAAGAAAAAGAAAGTTCTAAATACTCATAACAATTAATTTAACAGAACTTATTTGTTCAATTTAAGTTTGTCCTACTCAAAACAATTAAGTATTTTGAGAGTTAGGGTTTGCAGTGTTCCTAGACAGCAAGAAATATTTATGGTTGATGCATTTTCTTGATTAACCTGCTATTGGCAAAAAGAGTTTTTATTGTAGCAAAACAAATAAGCAGAGCGCACTGAAGCACAAAAACAAAGACACAATTATGACATTGCATTTTATTCTTTTGTGTATGTGTACAAGTGAGTTTCTTTTTTCCCCTGCAGAGCTCAAGACGATGTTGCTGCAAATGGCCTTTAATTGAAAATCGCTATTTTATGTTGCTCAAATATCTCTCATCACAAAGCTCTGTTGACGGACTCACATCTCATTTCTTGGGTGCCACTGGGATGTTACTAGATTCTACATTCACAACAGTACAATAACTAGCAATTATGCAGCAGTCAGCCAGAACATAGTACAACCCAATACTGGAGTGAGCAGAAGGTATTCACTAAAGTGAAATATCAGAGTCTCACCTTTGGCAAAATGCTTTGAAACACATTTAAAAAGTCTATTGTGTCCCCAAAACAAATGCAGGAGAAGAGAGTTAACATGGAACATCGACTTGGAAACAATTGCTTTGGGCCATAAGCAGCCATGTAAAAAACAATTTAATTACTCAGCAAGGATTTCACGCAATTTCATATTTATAATATGGGTTTGGACAGTTATAAAAAGGTAGGCTAAAGGTAGTATAATAGCAAAACTGACAAGCATACGCACAAGCTAATCTAAAATAAAAATGAGAGAAACAACTTTTCTGGCTCCCTTTTTGGTCATAGTAATACCATGGTATTACCAGTAGTATACTATTATATAACTATCTAACACTACTTTTAACTCTCTACCGACAATCACACACCCTCCCACTACCTCCGATATATGTGAGGTCATCCAAAAAGTGACACTGTTGATAGATCAGCACTTAATTTAATTCAAAACCCATTCTGATAACAGATCATTTAGCTAAAAAGCTTTGCCAGACCCCTGCTTGTCCGAGGGCAGTTTAACAGGGTCATTTCCATATGTGGTGCTGCACCCCATCTGTCAGAGCTGGGCTCAGATGGCAAACACAGAGGCAGACGGCAGGCCAAACGCAGGCTGTCACTTCAGCAAATAAGTCTCTCAACTCCTTTAGACGTCCCCTGAAATTCCCTGTCCTGATAAATGGGACTATGTTAGTTTTTGGCAGGCAGAGAGGTTGAAGTTGCAGTTACATAAAATTTAGCTGCGACAGCTTCTGCGATCTAATAGAATTTCGAGCAGATTGCACTTCTGATACATTTTTATGTCAGTATAATGGTGTATAATGTCACTATTTATTGCCCCTGTCAGCAATTAAATTGTGTGACTAAAAGAAAAACTATTCTATCACGCTCCCCACAGGACATATTTATTTACAATAATTCAAACATACTTTGATGAACCACTTATTAAGTTCTTTGGCTTCAAATGTACAAATGGCTTCAGTATTTTACAAAAAATTAGCAACCATCAACATATCAAGCACTTAATTGTATTGAATTGCTCTTGTACTGTACTTCAAATCTTTAAAGTATATTTAAAAAAGAGTAGTACTTGTCACTTCATGTCACTTCACTTCACTTAAAGGGATAGTTCACCCAAAAATGAAAATTCGGTTACACTTTATTTTACAGTGCCATAGTTACATTGTTATTACTCAAATAAGTACTGAGTACTATTAATTAACTACATGTACTTACTATAGAGTTACAGTTAGGGTTAGGGTTTGGTTTAGGGTTAGTTACTTGTAGTTATGCATAATTTACTGTTATTACTACAATAAGTACATGTAGTAATGTGTAACTACGGCACTAAAATAAAGTGTTACCAAAAATGGTCTTCATTTACTCACCTAAATTTCTTTCTTCCACTGAACACAAAAGAAGATATTTTGAAGAATGTTGATAACCAAACAGTTAAAGGGCCCCATTGACTTCCATAGTATTTTTTTTCTCCATACTATGGAAGTCAATGGGGCAGATCAACTGTTTGGTTACCCATATTTCTCAAAACATCTTTTGTGTTCAGCAGAAGAAAGAAATTCGGAACGACTTGAGGGTGAGTAAATGATGACAGAATTTTAATTTTTGGGCACTTTCCCTTTAAGTGCATTTTTTTTTTTTTTTTTTTTTGTAATAATGTCAAATTAAAAGTTTTACTTTATACTATAAATTTTACTTTTAATAATCTTTTGTCATACTCTAAAGATGTACACTTATTTTGATGTGTTGACTAACACACTAAGCACACAATTATAATTTTAATGCTAGTGTTATCTTGATAATGCAAAGTTATTATAATTTAAATATACTAAATTGCAACTTCGCCATTAGAAATGTGCAATTTCAATATATAAAATACATGGCATACAAGTTTAAATAGAAATTACATTAAACTATATTCATCATAAATGTTTGTCAGTACATTCAAGTAATTATGAAACTTCATATAAATTATGTACTTAAGTCCTACTTAAGTGGGACAAAAAAGCACCCTTAAGCTAATTTAAATGAATTTAATATAATTTAAACTATAATGCATTTTCAATTAATTGTAAATAACATGCAGTTACGTGTACAAAACATTCAGTTTGCACTTAAGTATATTCTTTTGTAGGTACATTATTTCCGAAATAAGCACTTTTAAAACTATGCTAAAGTCTACTTATTTTTCACTAGAGCAACTTCTTGTAAAATGTACAAACCATATTGATGATTGAAACCTCTGATGATTGATTTTAATATCTGATGACTGATATAATATCATCTTCACCTCCATCATAAAAAGAGCAAGTGACAATGTTTATTGAAATCCAAAATGAAATTAAAGAAAAGTTAAATGAATGTTATTAGCCTGGGACATTCTTTTAACCACTTAGTTAGCTAACCGTATTTGTCATACACACAAAGAGGTCAACATTCACTGCTTCAATCATGCAGCAGGAGTTCCGCAAGGAATGAAGAACTGAAGATCTGTGTTACAAATCCACCAATGGATGATCTTCCCTTTTATATTACATACATTTCAAGACTAGTAGCATACATTTCCAACCTTGTTGCTATCAAATCTTAACATGAGTTAAGAGTGGAGCACTGGCTCATAGATTGGTGGTCTGCAGATCCAGGTCTCACCTTAGTCCCTTCCCTCAAACTTTTTCCCCGCCAGTCCCATCCAGCTGTATTGATGATCCGGTTCCGTCCAGAGTCCTTCCTCTTCCATTATTCCCGTCCCCTCTTCTGGCTCTGTCCGTATCCCTGGATTCGCCTGCTCCGCTGGTGCCACTCAGCTCCTCAGCACTGGCCTCACTACTGACTCTCTCCAGCTCTCCGCCTCTGCCTATGGCCCTATTAGCCCGTCAGCTCCGTCTTGGATCTGTGCTTCCTCGGCTCCACCATGGTCCACCATCCTTTGAGCTCTATTATTGATCCTCCAGCTCTGCTTTGGTCAACTGTCCTCCTGGTTCCACTGCTGCACCTAAGCCCTCCACCCCTTTCGGCTCCACCAGGCTTCTCCCTCCCTCCAGCTCTGCCTTTGTCCTCGTTCCCACGTCTCCACCTTGGCTCTGTGACATCCTGACGTTGCCGTGGGCTGTCCTGCTCTTGGCTCCGCCTGGGTCTCCACCTCTTCTGGCTCTGCCTCCTTCAGTCGGTCCCCAGGTTCCGCCCGGACTGTCCACAAAGGCTACACCCGGCTCCTCCCCCCGTTGGCTTGTGGGGTTTTAATCTATTGTCCCCTCAGGGCCCTGTCCATCACCAGCTTCTCAACGTCCACCTCCAAGACCCCCACCCTTCCTCCACTGTTGGACTGTTTACAGCACAAGGATGCACATTCTGGGAGGGGGTGCTATATCAGGTTTATATTCTGTTTTGTGGACTTTTATTTTGACATTCCGTTCTGTTTAGTTTCGGTTTCCTTGGTTACTGAATATGCGATTGCGATACATGGAACGACAAATGGATTTGCAATGGTCACTTTGTCGCATCCAGTGTAGCTTCTAGATGTGCGCAATGTGACACGTCAATGGTCACGTTTGGTGTAGACACTGTCTTGGTTGGATTACATGTTGACAGCTAGCTTCATGTCTCTCATCACTCCATGGTCTCTGTCTCACATGATAAAATAATGTAAACTGATGTTCATTTATTTATTTATTTAGTAAGTAGCCAGTCAACACAAACTAAGCCTTTTAGGAGTCAAACAAAATCTCTGATACTCTCTGATACAGGACACCATGCTTACTCTCATAGGCATTCATTGGAGAGGAAGGGACATTTGCGTTCTTATGTGGCACACTTTGTAGTTCACAAATTCAATTTTCTATTCACAAATTTGAAAAAAGGGCTGCATTTAAGTGGACTTTAAGTGGATCTTTTAAGATTGCAAATGTCCAGCATATGTCATTGGAGAATTCTGTTGTTTCACCAGAAGATCCAATTTCAAACCAATTCAAGCCTGATTCAGATTTAAGAATTTTAACAAACAAGAGAATCGTACAGAATGGATTTCACGCACAGACTTTGCAAGCACGGATTTCATAGGATGTTTCAGAGTGGTATGTTTTATTTTTATAATTTTCTTATACATTTTAGATACAATGTTATACACCATTTAATCACGATATTTGTCAGAAAACGATGACAATACAAACAGTAATCGATCACAAAACCATGATTAATTTTCCTAAGGGGCGGTGAACAGCCTTACAGAAGCTACAGTAAACACTATATCAACACTAATGTTGGCTAGCAGGCGAACAGAGGCAAAGCTTTGCCTTTTGTTTACATTGTATCAACAACATAAAACTTATAAATGGAACTGTTAATAGAAAACGCAACTACAAATAATAAGACATACACTCTAAAAAGTAATTCAGGGGACTTGTTACCACAATTTAAAGAAATGGTTGCAAGTTAAAAAATTATAATTTATTGTTTTAATTAAACCTTTTAAGTTGAAAAAAATATTTTGTAGAGTTCTGTTGACATAATAATCTTGATCATTACATCAACTTAAAGGGTTAGTTCACCCAAAAATGAAAATAATGTCATTTATTACTCACCCTCATGTCGTTCTACACCCGTAAGACCTTTGTTCATCTTCGGAACACAAATTAAGATATTGTTGATGAAATCCGATGGCTCAGTGAGGCCTCTATTGAGAGCAAAGCCATTCAAACTCTCAAGGTCCATAAAGGTATTAAAAACATATTTGAAACAGTTCATGCGAGTTGAGTGGTTCTATCCTTAATATCATAAAGCGACAAAAATACAAAATAAATGACGACTTTTCAACAATATCTGTATGGGCCGATTTCAAAACACTGCTTCGTGAAGCTTCTGAGATTTATGAATCTTTTGTTTCGAATTAGTGATTTGGATCTCCTATCAAACGGCTAAACTGCTGAAATCACGTGACTTTGGCGCTCCGATTCACTGATTCGATTCGTAAAGTTCAGAAGCAGTGTTTTGGGTCTTTTTTCACTGCAGTTTTAAGGAGAAAATACTCAGTAATGGTGTTGACTTATGAATTTGCGCATGGTTTGTCTTAAAGCATATTAAAAACACCACACAGACATATGAGCAACATTAAAAACTTGATTTTCCCCACAGGGGTCTTTAAATAAAATATCTCCCTTTGTAGTGGACATTGAACTTTGTAACCTTGCAGATATTTTTATGCTCAAACAGCAACATTACACACTGATTAAAGTTGAAAAAGTGAAAAAGCATAATAGGACCACTTTAATAGCTCACTTTAGGGAAAGACTGTTAGTGAATAATGACTTGCTTTGAGAAATATAGCACATGAGTTGAATGGACACTTTTATGATCATTTTTGAAGCTTAAAAGCCTCATCCTCCTTTCATTGCATTTGCAACTAGTACATTTCATCAAAATGTATCCTTTTATGTTCCACAGAAAACAGAAAGGTTTACAGGGAAAAAAAATAATCAGTAATCATGACAGAATTTTCATTTTGAGAAAGTAATTCTTTAAAGCTAATGCCAGTCCATGCTTGTACATAAGCTTAGATAAAAATATCTCCAACAGTGACAGAAATTTTTTTATATTTAATAATATAAATATAATGATTAAAATTAAAAAATGCAGAATTAAATGATGTATTCTCTAAGCTGTATTTATTCAGTGAGAAACACATTTCTGCGTTTTGTACACTGTAAAATCCAACAGTTGTTCTAACTAATTAACTTTACTTAATGTCTTATCTTAATTGTAAAAATCTAGTAATCTGTACTATTCACATACTATGCCTTGTTTACTCAGAAAATCCAGGTTAAGATTAATTGATTGGTTTGAGTACCATTTTGTCAAGAAAAAAAGGGTGTGGCAATTCTTAATAGATTCCCTTTCACTGCAGTTGCATTCATTAATTTCCCAAAGTCATCTTGAATGTTGAATTGTCAATACAACTGAAAAATTTGAGAGAACATCACATAAGCTGACTTTGTGATTTTCAAAAATGTTTTTGTTTGGAATCACTATTATGGTGATCAGTGTTCCATTTGGTTGGGCACTTGAAAATTCATTATATTATTGTAATTCTCTTTCTATTGTTGCAGCAAATCAACAAGAAATTACAGTTATTTTGTTTCAAAGGAAGGGAAGTAATAATTAGGTTGCTTTTAAAAGGTGGCCTATCTTCTAACTAAATCATTAACTAGTCTATTTTTCATGTTGAATAATGATCTTTTAAATTTTTATTGTTAACACTTATGTCATAAACAGCTTGTGAAAGTTTTAATTGGGTTGATATAATCCCTCTATATTCGTGGAATATCTTGCAATTGACCATGCTTGAGTCACACACAGACTTGAGCATTCAACATGCAAAACACAGCAATGGTTACACCAATGGTAGCTATGCAAACTTAAGAGTAAAGTTCTTTTTTAGTTACTAGAACTCTAGTGTACATAAACTATACTAACTAAGCATTTGTCAATACAACATACTATTCCTATTTTACGTTATTTCGTTTTTTTAAAGGTAATCAGTTTCCATGCTTTTTTAAGCAAGTCTAACTAATTAGATTTTACAGTACACCTTGTGATTCAAGTGCTCATGGGAAAAGTATGATATATTGTGGAGCAGAGCTGAGACTCTTGTGTTAAGTGATCATCACAGCGTGGCTGCATTGCTTTGGGTCCAGATTTGCTGCAATTTAAAGAAGATAAAACTACTTTCAATTATGGGCCCCATATTAATGATCCAATTTGCATGAATTACATAGGGTTGCCAGGCATGTTTGGCTTATCTCAGTCTGCACTCTCTCCTACAGCATTAATGATGGGTAACCATAGGCTCTCCCCACAGACGAAAGATATTGGCTATCAATGGCTGAATCTGGGTGAGTGACTCAGATATACTCTCTTCCTCATCAGGGATATAGATAGAGACTTTGATCACTGGGTTGGTGCCTGAGGCTGAGATTATTTTGATGGGTTAACCCAATAATTACTGCTAAAACATTTTACCGCATTCAGATAATGTTGTTTGAAAGTTTGAACACTTATATGGAAACACAAACAGTATGCAACAAAGGAGTTGTGGCAACATCTGAGCCACTGAGGACACAGTGGATTTGTTTTATTTTTCAAGGTAATGCGCCCCAAAATATGCCTAAATTTGTTTATGTCTGGGCAAATTATTTCACTCCAGACTGCTTTGTGAATAAGGGGCATACAAGGCAGGCTTTTGCTAAAAAGTTGTTACTCAAGGATGGATATGTACCTACTGTTCGTGATCCTCCAGAAGTAGTAAGTGTCACACTGTTTATTTTTTATGATTTTTGAGCAAATCACCATTTCAGTTGATGTGAATGTTAGCCAGTTCCACAACAAATGCGGCTAAAGCTATATCGTCTTAGATACCAGAGGTCTGTCGTCTATTTTAAACCTTGTTTATATACTGTATAACCACATGTTTGTAAACAGCGTAAAAGGTGATTGTCTTGAAAACTGTGTACGTTTTCTGTAAAGACAAGACATTAAAAATACTATGTTTATTTGCAAAGGCCAGCACATTCATCCACTAACCATTCAGAAACGTCCAGTTTCATTCTGAAAGTTGTAACTTGTTCCTGAGTCTCTCCATCAGTGTCCGACTCTGGTTTGAACAATGTAAGGCTGAATGCCGTTACTGACAATCCTCATTTTGGCTGCTTGAGATTCTCCAGCTTTGTTGTTGTTGAGCAACCGAAACGTGAGCTGTTAAAGCTCCGCCCTCTTCCGGTAGCAGAAGCATATTTGCATTTAAAGGAACGCACACAAAAACGACGCGTTTTTGCTCATACCCAAATAGGGGTAAATTTGACAAGCTATAATAAATGATCTGTGGGGTATTTTGAGCTGAAACTTCACAGACACATTCTGGGGACACCAGAGAATTATATATCATTTTGTGAAAAGGGGCAAAATTGGTGCCCTTTAAAAGGAAACTAATCATCATCATAAATAAAATGAAGCCTTTTATTTATTTAATTCCAATTATTGTCAATGGTTATTCTCATGATTGAAATACAGACATTTTAACTGTACTACCAAATGCTGCCATGATGCTTGAATAATTTGTAGTTTAAAATGTATCATTATTTTTTTCCACATTGCTGTAATGAGATTTTGTTGCATTCTTGCAATGAGAATCAGTTGCAGAATTGTGCTTAATTGTCATGAAAATAATGTCACAATGCAAAAAAACAAACCAAAAATAGCGATAGTTATAAAACATGCTTAATATTTAATATGCAAATATTTAATTTCTTGTTTATTTTTTTTATTTTGGGATTATGCATTTACAAATTATACATATACATACAAATGTGCTTATGCTTTCCTCTCATCAATATTACATTGGGAAGGGTCTCTCCTTCTCAGATCTGATGTTTCTGGAACACAAAGCAATTGACAGCTTAAAGAATCCCTGGTGCTCTAAGATACACTTATAACCCAAGATGCCTTCCTTTTCACCATAAGGAATCAAAACATGATTGTGTTGTCAAATATGAAGTAATGTCTGGCAGAACCTCAGAATAGCTAGTATTTGGAAGGCTGCTGCGGTTGAGGAGGGATTTCTCCTCATCTTCCTCTGCGTACATCCCCAGCTGGATCTTCTGCAGCAGAGACGTTCATGTGATTTGAATGTGTTGCAGACACTGATGCAAAAGGGAATGGCTATAGGTTTCTCCTGATGCAGTGTTTATTCTCAGAGTAAACATCTGCAGAAATGCCCATGGTGGAGTCTGAAGGCTTTTGAACAGGAATACAGGAATGGAGGAGAGAATTTTGAATTGCACACATGAGTGGAATGGTTATATAATCTAAATGGAGTAAACAGTACATAATTATATCTGGATTGTGGCAAAATATTAGTTTCGTGCTTTTCAGAGTTAAAGTTCCCCTGTAGTCAATAATTTGATCCCTTAAAACTCATCTTTGATCACCAAAATTTTCCTGTGAAAAAAAATTCTTCATGCATTAAAATAGCTTTAATGTTGCCTCATTTAATATACTTGGATCAATGAATATGTAAATTAGCCCCGCCTCCACACGCTAATGCCAGCTCAGAGATCCACTCGGTCAACTTACTGAGGTAAACGCTGCACAATGGTATCTCTCTTTACAACATCGGACACATAACAGTAATTAATATGATTAGCCTTTTGCTTGACTATAGGTGCGTCCCAATTGTCCTACTTATACACTATTCTATGACGTTTTTATAAACAAATAGTGTGAGTAGTGCGTTCACACAGAAAATTCCAAAAAGAAAAAATGCATTTTAAATACCCAGATGATGCACTAAATTAATGGAAAAAATGAAGTGTGGAATGTTGGACACTTCATGCACTCAACTGTCGCAGCTTTAATTAGGCTACGTTACGGAGGGGGAGGGGGGATCATACTTCGATGTTTAATGACAAGATAAAAGTATAAAATTCATACAATACATAGTACATAGTACATAGTGTATAGTGCGTCATTTGGGATGCAACTTATGTTATCAAACAGCTAATAATGTGTTGCTAATGTTACGCAAACCATGTTCCCGTTCGCGGGTCGGACAGCTGCCTTCTAACAATCAGTATCCTTACAAACGCTTTGAACAACTCAGAACATCAGTGGAGAAAGGCATATAGTTCATCATAACATCGTAATATACTTCATACACCTGCCATATTACTAAATCTATATGATTTTTCATATCAACAGAAAAATATGCTGGGATAACCTGGCTTCTCTCAAGACTTCCCTGCTAGTTCGCTGTTAATGATCCGCTAAAGTCCGCCCACACGTTGACGTGATTGGTTACAAGGTCGTTTGAGACGTCACAGACACCAGCAATTTCAAACCACATTTTTTCACTGCAGTTTTAAGGAGAAAATACTCAGCAATGGTGTTGACTGATGAATTTGCACATGGTTTGTCTTAAAGCATATTAAAAACACCACACAGACATATAAACAACATTAAAAACTTGATTTTCACCACAGGAGGGTCTTTAAACAATATATCTAAAATATATATCAGACAAATTAGGCTTAATTACCTGACATCTATAACACTGAACTTGTATAATGACACACGAAGAAATATTTGGATTAATTAGGCAATTAAACAGAGATATGATGCAGAAGAGTAACAGAAGTGTATTATCAGTTTCCGTTAATGTGCTGCGAGCGGTTGATGGAAAACCCGGAGTGGATCTACAGCGACAAAACGCTTTAAAGGAATTTCAAAACAGCCTACTGTAGCGAGAGATAATAACCAAATGGAAATTCTACTATAATTTGTAACCAGGCAACTACAATGTACAACAAATAATTACTTATTTATCTGTTTCACAGATAAGCAGAATAAACCATTTCCAAATCCTAGTAAATCGAGTGTCACACGAATATAATCCTGGTGACTGTTTATCCTGGACTGTCAGGCTGCTGTGAAGCTGCGCTCGTGATGAGAGGACAGAGCTCTCTTCATTACTGTAGGAATAAAAGAGGATAGTAGCCTAATATTTCAGAAAGAAGGGAGGAGGAGATTTGCCGACGGCTCTCCTATTGGTTTAGTGCAGCCGTGATGGCATTGAGATGACGGCTTCATACTTTATAAAGCTCCCTCAGAGTGAGGAAACCACTGTGAACTCCTTACAGCTGAAGTTGCGCTGAGGAAAACCCGTGACATAACACTGAACCATGAGTGAGGTAAGTGCACCTCCAGCTTTACGGCGTCCAGACGAGGTTTAAACGTGCCTTAAGAGCAGATCTTTGCAACAGATTTTGATTATATAATACGCATAATGAATTTTCACGCATATTGATTTCTTTTGGGTGCTGTAGTGTGTTGTAAATCTTCGCACTTTGATTCACTTTAGCTTCTATACTCTCATTTGCCGTCGGAACTATGTGGTTAGCCTACTTGAATGAACTTAGCCATTTCATTTCACTTCATTTGACGAAGAGTATACTCTCACATTACACATTCACTTTATAGGCTACTTAAATAAATGTCCATTTCTGTAAGGTAACAAATTCTGTTATAAATACAGTAAACATCATCAGAAAAAAGTGAAGTATCTATCTATCTATCTATCTATCTATCTATCTATCTATCTATCTTTTAGCTACACAAAGACATTGGATATTTCCACTGTTACTGCCCTGGAGAAGTGGCACAGTTCAGTAAACACACAGTGACCTTTTGAAACAGCATCACTCAATAGCAGTGCATGTTATCGCTATGAGCTTGCCATTAAAAAGCACATTACAGGTTGTTTAATGCCAATTCAGCAAAATCTGAACAGTAACCGAATAATGAAGCAATAGACAAGTCATCAGCAGCAACATCCAGGATTGTTTTTGACCAACTGATGTCGTAATTAATTAATTCATTAATTTAGAAGATCATAACTTTTAAAAACGTGATAGCTTGCCCCAATGTGGCATTTATAAAAATACCCTGAAAACACAGTTCAACCATGCATTAAAATATAGTTAATAACGTATGCCATTGTGGTTTTATGATGTGAATGTGCGATTTTAATATTGTAACACTGTATGAATTTAATATAATATTGTCACAAAAATAATATGACAGTCCTGGAATTTCAGTTGCATTTGTAATGTTTAAATTTGAAACAGTTTGGTCTAGATATTTGAAACATTCACATTTGCATAATTTGACTTTTGACACAAAACCTGTAAATACCAAGATATAGCTTTTGTCTCACCCATTATAGTATATTTATATAGCAGAACAAGAACTAGATGTTTAGCTTTGATTAACTAGCAGTTTTGATGATCTGTTTTACTTTAATTTGATGATGAAATGTGTTCTCTTGCCGCACGGGTCGCAGCATGGAAAAAAAATGCTAAATGCAAATAATGAAACTGTGAATACTGTATGTTTGGATACAAAACTGTCACTTTTACTATGTCATTTTTTATATGTTTGGGATTATATGTAGTTCCTGGTAATTTTTTGTTAACTTTGTACGATAAACAAAAGATACCTTGGTATACACCACAAAATCTTATAGTCCTGAAGCAAAGCTAGTTTTTACACACAACTTTATTCAGTTCAGGTATGGGCTGTTTCACTAGAAATACCTGCTGGACATGAACAGGGTGTTCATTTACTTTTTTCTTGTTTTTTTCCCCCTTTGGTTATTGAGATATTCATCTATCAGAAGGGCTGAAAGCAGCCGTGTGTGTGTGTGCTTGTTGTGTTGGGTACAGGATAATCTCAATGATTTTCTCTCAGTAAATAGTTAATATATTTCTAGAGAGGAAGTGCTAATTAACTTCAAAGCCGTCTAGAAGCGGCGCTGTTGTGGCCTCTCTCTCTAGCGACATGAGATAGGTGTGTGTGTGTGTGTGTTTTCTGTGACCTGCAGTGCTTTTGAATGTGATGTGCCAGATGTAACATAGAGAGGGATGCTAATTATGAGAGTGGAAATTAGCATAAACTCAGCCCTGATTTAAGCAGTCAGGTCATTACCATGCGTTCGGTTTGCTTCAAAGTATTAGAGCGTTTAATATATAAAGAAAAAGACCAATTACTGTGAGAGCTGTGATCAAACACCATATGCCACATCTCTCCAGCTCCTTCTCATTAGCTTTCATTCTACATTTTTTTGCAGAAAATTTGGTTGCAGAAAGATGTTTATTTATTTATTTTTCTAGATATTTGTTGTAGTATCAGTTCTCTCTGACCCTATACAGAACGCCTCTGACTTTAAAAGGAATGTGAAATCATAATCTTTTTTCTTTCTCAATACATAGAACATTATTTAATTTACATTTTTTTTTTAAACTTTTTTTTAAAACTGTAATAACTTGCTCCACCTCCCCCACTCCTTCCTTTTCAGGCTGTCGTGAATTACTAATTACTGACTATGTAATTAACAAAAGTAAAAGTTGTAATAGTTTACAGATGAATTTAATGCCAGGTAATGTTAATGTAATTAAGATTACAACAATGATAGCAAACAGCAAATGATAACTTTTATAAAAAAGTGAACTTTCATTAATTTATAACAACCATAGACTGTATAAAACATGGAAGGAGTGTCCAAAGAGCATTTTTGAAGCCCAAAGTGGGCAGAGCCGGCCGTCGCCATCTTGGCAGCGTGTCACTCCCGGATAAATGAAAATGGACAAAGAGGCGGGATGTGGGTGGAGCTGAGGTGCCTGGTTGCTGAAACCACGCCCGCCTAGCTTGACGTGACCAAGTTAGCTCCGGCTAAGGAGCTATCTATCTATCTTAGATACTATCTAAAATATTAATAAAGTTATGTCATTAGAAAGTTCTAAAGGTTTACTGTCAATCTACGGTGTCTTTTTTACGATATAGATGCGCCAGCACCAGTAATATTGTAATTTGTGTTGGGTGTGCAAATGACAACACGCAAAATCAAAACGGGACTTCATACCTTTGTAATGAAATAGCGATCACGAGATGAATCCAATCTGTCGCACTTGGGTAAAATGTCCATGAGCGTCCACTGAAAAACATTCAACAGCACTTTTTGTCCACAAAAGCGTTAAATCCATGAAATACTGATATATTGTTCATTGTTTGCATCACATTTCTTCTGAATGATCTGCTCTCCATCATCGTTCTTCAAGCAATTATGCAATCTGAGCAGCGTTTATGTTGTAAAACTGTATATGATCGTATATATCATTTTCAAAATAGTGCTGCAGTTTTAGTTATAATATCCAAGCAGTGCTGTCGGATTTTGTGGTGTCTTGAGAGGCATATTCTCCAGCCATTGCCATAGTAGTAAATCTGACTAACAAAATTTTAAGACAATGCCAAGACGATCCAACAACGTGTGTTCTGTTTATCTTCCGCATGTGTGCACATGTACACAGACGTACACAGAGATGCCAAATTCAGTGGCTGGAATTAGCTGAGGTGACGTGATGGCTAACAGACAGCAGACAAACAGCTAGCGACAGCAGCGGCAATCCACCTGTCACTCAAGTGGCCACTCCCTTAATTATGCAGAACTTTAAGGCTTAATATAATTTAAACGGATAAGTTATAAAATTCACCCCCCTCACAGTTGTCATGAAGGGCAAAATTAGCTGTATAGACCAAAACCACTTTTTGTACCAGGTTGTAAACATTTTTTTTTCTGCTGTAAAGTTGGGCATTTTAACATGGGGAGTCTATGGGATTGACTCCCTTTTGGAGCCTGTCTCTAGTGGCCAGTCAGTGAATTGCAGTTTAAGTCACTTCCGTGAGAACGTAAGGTTGCCACTTGATAACAACTTGCTTCACCTCAGAAAAAAAAAAAAAAACTTTGTTACTGAAATAGCAGAAATGCTACAAATAATGATCTTACTTTCATGGTAAAAGACTGTAAAAATGCTACAGTAAAAACCTGTTAAATGGTTACAATAATCGGTGAAAAACTGTAATAGATCTAAATTTACAGTAAAATACTGCTAAATGTACAGTTTTTGGAAGAACAGATCATTTTATAATTTACATTGTACAAACCATAAATTGACATTGCCAGAATTCCCTCCGTGATAGCTCACATTTGATGTTTTTATTTAAATAATTATGTTATCAGTTATGTAGGCTACATTTAGAGTTTTATGTTGTTAAATTAATGTATTATGATGTTACTAATGTTGCCATAGTATGTTTTACAGTAAAATTTTGGCAAAAATATATATATATTTTTTTTCTTTTTACTGTAAATTTAATAGCTTTTTGTATGTTGTATTTATAATTGTTTATATTGTGTAAATAATGAAAATTTATCAGCACACATAATAAAAAAGTTAGTTTTAATAAACTGAAGTTAATTAATAAATTAAAAGTAACAGAATTGTATGAAAATATACAAAACCTTTTTCAGTTTTTAATTAATTTAATCCAAAATTAATGAAATTCTGCTTCACAGCTAATTCTTTTTTAAATTCAGTTGTTCTGTCCATGTTTGAATTGTGGCAATAGGGCCGTATGAATGTACTCATCACATGAGCAGAGCTGCAGAGCACAGATTGGGGATCAAGAGCCACATGGCACATTTAATCTGATTCTGACAACTCTTGAAAAACTGCCCACATTACTCATTTCAAATGGTCTCCACGTCTCTCGTCTAATTCATCTCTGACCTCTCCACACATCACTTCCCTCACACTGGATCGTTTTAAGACACTTAAAAGGCCTACTACATTTCTTCAAGTAGCACGACTGTCGGGACTGTCGGGAATCTGATTGGACATGTTACCATGAGCAAGAATGTGCCACAGCAGCTTTCTTTGCCTCCTGCAACTGTCTGATGTAATATTTCCATAAACAGAAGCTGTTTTCATTCTGCCTCTTTATAGTGAATACGAAGTCAGCTTTCATATTAAATTTGACAAGCATCTGTGCACTTACTGACACTTGTGAAGTTTACATAAGATTTGAGTAATGGGACTAAAAGGAGGTGAAATAATATTCAAACAAGAAGTCACAAAATAAACTGATGAGCCAAAACATTAAAAACACCTGATTAATATGATGTTGGTCCGTCGCGTGCTGCCAAAACAGTCAAGTTAAGTTAAGTCACCTTTATTTATATAGCACTTACAATGCAGATTACATCAAAGCAGCTTTACAGTGATAACAGGAATATAATTTTGTCTGTACAGCAGCTCTAGAAGAAAATAGTGTCATTGTCCAGCTTAAGTAAGCTCAGTATTGATTCAGTTCTGTTGTAAAAATCATTAGTTATTAATTTAGTTCAAGTGTTCCCGACCAGTGTTGGGCTCGTTATTCCAAAAAATGTAATTTATTACTCGTTACTAGTTACTCCTTTCAAAAGTAATATTATTACTTTACTTATTACTTTCTGGCAACAGTAATTAGTTATACTACTAGTTATATTACTTTTCCTTTCCGCTCCACAGAAGTTGTAATTGTTTATCTTTCCCATACAATTGAATATATGCAGTTATTTCCTGGTTGTCGTTAAGCCAGCTCGGGCATTTCCAGTGAGCTGTTAGCTGTCATTCTGTACTCGCTGTACATCGACACAAAACCATCAGTGGTTGACTTTTTAATGTTGTATTCATATTTTAATGCAGTTATCACATTTACCTAATTAGACAATAAACCAGTTTTATTGATTGCAATAAAGACGAAGCTATTGGGACCGTTTAAGAAATGCCGTGTCTGTGATTAGACATGCACACGTAATTTTTTTCCAGCACTTTAAATGTTATTTTTAATGTGATGACCACAAACATTACTTGTCCATCCTTCTGAGATTGTACCCATTTGTAAAACCGAACGTTTCAAAATGTAGGAAATCCAACATTGATGGAAAACACTTATTTAAAAATAAAAAAAGACATTGATTACCAGTATAACCAGCAGGTGGCGGCAGAGTAGCATTTATTTGCGCATATTTCCTGTAATAGTTTTTCACTTAGTTTTGCTTTTGAATAAATATTAAATATTATAAAATAACTAGGTTTAAAAATACATTTTGTCACGGTGAAGTATTAAGTACTCACAAAATCTCATGAAAAACAATAACTTTTCTTGTGAATGAATTACACAAAAAGCGAGCACCGCACTTTCTCTTTGTAATCACAGCAGCTTGTCAGCACACTTGTGAAAACTCACATTTTATTCAATGAATCTAACTAAAGTGCACTATAAATATTTAATTTTTGACGCTTTTTTCCCCACACGAAAGTGTGAAACTGATTTTCGAATTGAATTTAGCCGAGGATGAACACTGAAGTACGTCTTTATTATTTATTTATGTCGTCTTACGTTTGAATAACTAAATTAATGCTATGCCTGACTATTTAAGTGACCATATTCTGATTATAAACTAAGTATTACTCAATTGATGCTTAACACACCAGCAAGTGACATTTCACCGGAAGTTTTCCAGCTGGCTTATATTATTGCGGAAGTTTTAAAGAATGCTCCGTGCATATAGTCAATTCTTCTGAAATGTTACTAACAACATATTTCTGCCTCATCATTTGACCAAAATCCACATTGGATCGCATTCAGAAGTTATTACAAACACTCAGTGGTGATTGATAGTGACTTTTAAGTAGAAGTGTTGTATTAATCTCATTAATTGTCATAGCTGTCAAGCTAATTGTAGCTATAATTTCTCTGTTACCCATATACAATTCTGTTACCCATATTTCATGATGTGTTTTATCAAAATAAATCACTTAAGTTCATAAGAAAATGTTTTGTTTTCCAAAAAGATTTTTAATTATAGTAATATAATTTATATTGGGATCAGGGGGATGTGGATGGGCAAGCCATGTAATGCCAGAGTAAAGTAATGCCATAACTTACACAACGGTGTTCAGATCATCTTTTCTCCTGACAAAATCAATGTAATGGCAATATTTCCATCCACTGAATTCTGCTTCAATGAAAGTGTCATACAGCCTAGTCTTTGTTTCTTCACAAACCACTTCTGCTATTTGTGTGACTAAATCTGCCACGATCAAACCTTCAGCGATGAATTTCAATAAATGCAATGGATCTTCACCTTACTGTTTGTAAGTGTGTTTGCAGAATAAATGTACTTTTGCAACCTATGTGACAATACAATGGGGAATATGAACATAATTTGGAATTATTGGAAATAATATTAGGAGTTTCACTGTTTTATCTTTTGAAGTTCCTAAAGGTTTTAACATTTTTCATAATGTTAATCAGTTGAAAACGATATAGCCACTGACAGTTTTTTTTTTATATCAAAAAGCATCATTCTTTGCTTTATGAATCTGTGGTTTGTCTCATTTGCAAAAGAACTGTCGCTTAGAAAATCTAATGTGAATACAGATTACAAAGTGCTCACCAAAACCATGCATTTTGTATTTATTTACCGTCTAATGAAGTTATTATAGTTGGTTAAATTAAGTCAGTGTGCCACCTAGAGGTCTCTAGGGTGAAGTGTAGGTTGGTAAAGAACGCACAAAATGGCCATTATTACATTACTCTTTTTGAGAGAATGATCGTGATTAATAATGGTGATTATAATTTTGAGCAAAATAATCATGATTATCAGTTTAACCATTATCATGCAGCCCTACACTGAATGTAAGCTTTTGCATATTCCAAGCTTGCCTGCTGCACTGGTCACTTCATCAGGCCCGGCGCCACGAGGGGGCAAAAGGGGGCATTGCCCCTACAGATCTGATTGGTACCCCCTCAGTTTCAATTTGTCCCCCCTTCACCCCTGAAACGCGATCGATTTTAACCCTTTGACACGTGCGATCACACCGGTGTGATTAGAACGTTCAGTGTGTCACTGCTAAATTCAGCACTCAGTGCTTTTCGTATTTCACAACTATTTAGTGTTTTCAACCACATAATGATTATTTGATGTTTCAGACATTTAAATAGACATTTAAATGAAGTACTATGCTATATATAAAAAAGACATTTATAGTTTGTTAAATGCAAATTCCATACACCGACATGGAATCAATTATCCTTTCAATTATAATTTGACAAAGTGTTTTATTCATATCAGATACATTGTGTATGAAACAATAAAGTTTACACTCTTCTCCAAGTTTACCAGCCACTTTTGGAAAAAATGGATAAATTTATGTGATGTAAATCCGACAGATCCTCTGAATTGCGGTGCAAACTCATGGCGCATTATATCAACTAACATGATCGTTATAAAGGTGTTTAAAAACGACAAAACACATTCACTTCCACATATTTGACAATCTGAATGTATTTAATTCATGATATGGTTAACAAGTTTGTGAATATTTTGAATAAAAAAGGAAAAACGAAATAAACGTGATGCTGTCTGTCATAGTGTGTCTGCATGGCGCGTCGCCAATGAATTAATACGTTCTAATAATGTTCTAAAATAATGATTGCCTTAAAAAAAAATACGCTGGGAACTACTACTAGTTACTGCAAAAAGTAATATTATTACTGTAACTAGAAACTAGTTACTGCCCAGCACTGTCCCCGACTAAGCAAGCCAGAGGCGACAGTGAACTTTGACCTGACGCATGATGTATTGACGAATGCGGAAGCCGACGATAGAGCAAAACAAAACACCGGTCACGAATTAGAAGTCTAAAAGGAGAATTTTCAAAGAGAAACGTGGGAGGAGCTTGAGTTTGTTGCCCAGCTCTATTTGTTTGAACCGCGAGAGGCGTCTACTCTCAAGATTACAATACTCCTACATCCTACGTCATACACCGAACTCTCGTGAACACGCGGACGGACGTTACCAGAAGATAGTGATTTTAGTTTAAAAAGTTATAAATATGGATATTTTTCTTACAAAAACGTATTGCTTCACTTCAGAAGGCCTTTATTAACCCCCTGGAGTCGTATGAATTACTTTTATGATGGATGGATGTGCTTTTTTTGGCTTCAAAATATTGGTTACTCTTCACTCCCATTATAAAGCTTGGAAGAGCCAGAATAAATTTTAATATAACTCCGATTGTGTTTGACTGAAAGAAGATAGTCATATACATCTAGGATGGCTTGAGGGTGAGTAAAGTATGGGGTATTTTTCATTTTTGGGTGAACTATACCTTTAAATACAAAATTATGGGTAAGCACACAACAAAAATAACAAAACAGAACTGATAACTAGATCACAAGGAAATGGACCAATAAAAACATGACATGAGAAACAAGCGGGAGAAAAACATGACATGACGATGATGAATTTCTAAATAAAAGTCATGACTTGAAAAACATGAAGCATAAACAAAAATCTAGACCGACGTAACAGTTTTAAAAAAAATGCGCGAGATAATAATAGTATGAAATGTAAGTATGAAAGTTCAAATGTAACGTTCTCTTTTTCCATTTACAAGCTAAGAAATCACTGTTGTGTTATTTTGGATATTTCCTCTTCTTAAATCTAGAAAAGCATAAGCTGTGTCTTTGAACATTTGCAAATGAAGTAGCCCAGCTTCAGGGCAAAGCTGCAGTAAATTTTTCGTTTGGCCGAAGGCATCAACACATCAACATATTAAGAAGCTTAAGCAAACAGTTTTGTTATCCAAGCTGGATTATGTGAACTTTGCAGTATCTCTGAATGTTTGGTGGTGCTTAGGAAAGCAAGTGTCACTATAACTATTGCTCATACTGAAGTTTAGTGATTTGTACAAACCCTTAACCCTAAGTATTACCATTCCTGGACCATCTGTAATACACACATGAATTATGCTTCAAATCACGCTGCTTATTGAGGAAAGATGTGCTATTACTTTTATAAGTTTTGTAACCACACTAATTTTATGTTAAAGTGCAAACTTTCCCATGATTCCACTTTCACAGCTCCCATAACCAAATGAAAGATGTCTAAAGAACAAGGACCAAAGCATATTCACAGAGCTGGTTCTATAACATTTGCTATGCTTATTAGATGCTGCTTTCCATATTATAGCATGGTGACAGCAGGATGTACATCAAAAAAGCTATGAATATTTGAATGGTCATTTACTTCAGTAAAAGGGTCACAAATCACACACACTCGCAGACCGACAGGCTAAGTGTTGTTATAAGAATAAATTGCCCCTGTAATGTGTTAGTTTTGCTTTGATTACTGAAGCAGTATTCATCAATTGCATAAGGGTTTATAAGATTCCCTGCCGACTGTACAGCATCTTGCACTTGCAATGTAAATCTGTAAATGAAATCAATAAAACAAACTGACAACTTTATTAAGCCCTTTGATGGTGAGAAGTGAATTGAAAGGTGATAGCAGAACATTTAGTCAATTGAACAATAAACTGGGTAGAAACACTATAAATAAATCTCACCTCACTAGGGACATAGTGCTAGCTTGATTGATTTAGACTGTTATTTATAAGAAATGCTCTGTAGCCTACATTATAAAGTAAGATTTATTAATATAATTTATTTGCATGCTTTTCCACTGTGCTTCACTTCTAATGTTAGTCAAGTTTTTGGACAAAGTACTGTAACGCTCAATATGGCTGCTCTAGTAAGTCCCGCCTTCCAAATAAAAGAGCCAATCGTCACCCGCCTGGTCTTTACTCGCACATTGGCTGGACCAACCTGAAAGATTAAAGGTAAGAAACAATGTAAAAAAAAATCCATTAATGTAAGATTTTATTGCTCATTTGAAATATGGTATTGAAATGTGAGTTTAGCGATTTTAGCGACTTGTGTAACATTCAGTCCCCTGATGCTCATCGACATGATATCATCATACAAAATGTGTGAACACAGACAGATACAATTAATATGATTTCCCCTCCATTTATCTATGCGTTAGATGCAAAGCAATACATTTTGTTGATGCGCCTTATTAAGTTATTTTCAATAAATAGAATTCAAAGAGAACTAAAATTGCTAAGTAATTACTTTAGGGCCTTTTATTACAATACAGTATATATGATCTTCTGCCCTTACTGGTTTGCAATGCAGACTTTGCTAGCAGCTCGACAAGACACCTAACAACCTCAATGAACTTCATCTTCAGTCATTTTTAAAAAACCACAAACTGGGATTTTACCCTGAAAACAGGGACACCTGATCATTGTATGTTAATGTTGATAATTAGTTACCTATTGTTAAATTTCAAAACTGACTAAATCAAAGAGAGGCGATTTCAAGTTAGTTGACTGTGTCAAAGGAGAAGTTAAGATGTAATGTAAGACGGGGGATCTGGTAACAGCAGGAGCGAGGCATTGAGGAAGTGAAACATTCCTTTGTGGTTTCAGCCTCAGCTCACCTGACAGACTGCTCATAAATCACCTGTGACAGCTGATAACTGTCAAGAGATCTCGTTCATCCTAAACTTAAACATTGCTTCAATGCCCTGAGAACAAGAGCTCAGTGGATGATTTCCTTCTCAATCTGTTGTTTTTATCACTAAAATCTTGCAGAACAGTCTAGCTATGTTGCAAAACCTGCTGTCTACAGAGCTCACCTTCCTATCATGTAATAAAACACCTAACAATGCCCTTTAACTGTTATAAATTAACTGTAAACCACGGCTTCACAGGGCTTATTGCTTTAATAAAACAGTTACCATGTGATACAAATATTAAATATATCAATGCAACTTTCATGAAGTAAAATCACTAAAAGCAACTAAAAAAAAAAAAAAAAAGTCCTTGACCGTGAACAGCAAAATAAGTTACATTATTACGCCATTAGATGGCGGCAAAGACTGTCTTTATGAGTGAGTCAGTCAGTAGCGAAGACTTTTACATTGAAAGGACCGAAACTTGTGAACACGGAACAAGATGCAACTGACAAATGCTTTGACTCGCGCTGTCAGTGTCAGGGCATGGGGAAACCCATTAACTGTTAAAACAAGACAAGATATCACAGTGGACATTCAAACGGATTTTTTTATTATGAACATACAACTGACCTGAAGGAACTGTTTCTGTTTCTGACTGCAGGTACACTCGCTCACTCAATCTCTCTCTCACAATACTCTACTATAATACAGTAAGCTTCAATGAACAATATCAATGAGAACAAACATATGTTTACGTTGCTAAGAGTGGTTGCTAAGGGTGTTGTGCAGTGCTACACAGAACCGTTTTTTATCGTGATTTGTGAATAAAACACAGCCATTGACCAGTCAGAATCAAGAACTGGAACTAACCGTTTTATAAACGGCCTTTTATTGTAATTCTAAAAATGTCCACCTTCAGGTCATGGTACATGTGTCTTTTTACTGTAAAAAAATTATATTGTTAGTCAAAATGAACACCAACTGAAGCAATTTAGGTTTACATGATTATCCATACATGATTTTAGAAAAATCATGTTAAAATGTAAATATCAAATATGTTACAGCAGGCTTTTACTTAATCGTTTTGCATTGCATTATATATTCCCCCAGCCCACAATGAAAACACTACACTACAATTTTTGTAAAAATTTGCTTAATTGCTTAAAGCACTATATAAATAAAGATGACTAGACATGTAACATACTTTCATGTCTGTTGTCTCTCCTCTTGCTGTTTTAAGGAGCTTTAGCTCAAAATAATTTCTTTCTCGCAAGGGAATTGCTCTTGCAATAATCCGAATGCTGTTTGAGTTTGCGGCCTATTTCCACGTCTTCCTTGAACTCTTAATTCACAGTGAAAGCCATGCAGAAGTTCGGTAGACTGTGCAATCTACAAGCTCCTAAAATAGCACTACAATAGCTGTGGGGAATCATTTATTTATTCAGCTCATAATTCCATAATTCAACATTTACAACTGACGACACAGTTCATCTTCACAAATTTACTGACTTTAGATTCTGATCATTAGATTTACCAGAATACAAACTGGAAATGTGAAAGTTAACTTCATATACAACTTCAAAGGGAAAGGGAAACTTATTTATTAACACCCAATATAACGTACAGTATATACTGTACATGCCTTCATTCACCCAGTCCCACACAAACACTGTATGTCCAGGGATGAAGCAACATACATTGCAAATATAAAAACATTGAAAAAAAAAAGATCAAAAACAACATTTTTATTTAATTTACTGATGAATAAAGCTTAGCAAACAAGTTTTTTTGTGACCTTCAGAATCACTCAGCATGTTTTTGCCTTGAATTTATATTCTTATAATGGAGAGCACTTCACATTTCATTAGTACTTCAGCATATCGTCTCAGTCGCTGCTGTACACAGATCTCAAAATGCGGAAAGAACAGGGACTCACTTTAACATGGTTGAAACAAGGATGATATATCAATAATATATATCATCCTTGATGATATATTAGGGCTACTTGTTTGTTGTTGGTTCTGTTTCCTGGCATTTTAGCATCTTTTGATATATTGATTTGTTGTCTCTTTTAAATGTTTTTTATTTTTTAATATGTTCCTTGAGGTTCACTTTTTGAACTATATAAATGGGAAAAATTACATTATCAAATTGTTTACTTATGGTTTGCTGTCAGAGCCAAGGCTGCTTCATATTTCAACAAAAATGTCATTGCAAACTCAATTACACTGTGCCTCGTTGACAAAACAATCTGCAGTCAGATGCTCTGAACAAACCTTTGTTAGATCCGGGAAGCCATTAAAAAATGAGCTGTTTAAACAGGACTTGTCAAAGCATTCTTTCACCCTATCATTTGTCCAGTTATCGACAGACTCAAATGTGTGGAGTATGTCAGAAACTGAACACACATCTGTATACTGTTTCAGTGTAGACAGCATCAGTCATTATAATGACTTCAGAAACTGAACACACATCTGTATACTGTATCAGTGTAGACAGCATCACTGATTATAATGGCTTCAGAAACTGAACGCACATCTGTATACTGTATCAGTGTAGACAGCATCAGTCATTATAATGACTTCAGAAACTGAACGCACATCTGTATACTGTATCAGTGTAGACAGCATCACTGATTATAATGGCTTCAGAAACTGAACGCACATCTGTATACTGTATCAGTGTAGACAGCATCAGTTATTATAATGACTTCAGAAACTGAACACACATCTGTATACTGTATCAGTGTAGACAGCATCACTGATTATAATGGCTTCAGAAACTGAACGCACGTCTGTATACTGTATCAGTGTAGACAGCATCACTGATTATAATGGCTTCAGAAACTGAACGCACATCTGTATACTGTATCAGTGTAGACAGCATCACTGATTATAATGGCTTCAGAAACTGAACGCACATCTGTATACTGTATCAGTGTAGACAGCATCAGTTATTATAATGACTTCAGAAACTGAACGCACATCTGTATACTGTATCAGTGTAGACAGCATCACTGATTATAATGGCTTCAGAAACTGAACGCACATCTGTATACTGTATCAGTGTAGACAGCATCACTGATTATAATGGCTTCAGAAACTGAACACACATCTGTATACTGTATCAGTGTAGACAGCATTAATGATTATAATGACTTCAGAAACTGAACACACATCTGTATACTGTATCAGTGTAGACAGCATTAATGATTATAATGACTTCAGAAACTGAACACACATCTGTATACTGTATCAGTGTAGACAGCATTAATGATTATAATGACTTCAGAAACTGAACACACATCTGTATACTGTATCAGTGTAGACAGCATCACTGATTATAATGACTTCAGAAACTGAACACACATCTGTATACTGTATCAGTGTAGACAGCATTAATGATTATAATGACTTCAGAAACTGAACACACATCTGTATACTGTATCAGTGTTGACAGCTTCACTGATTATAATGGCTTCAGAAACTGAACACACATCTGTATACTGTATCAGTGTAGACAGCATTAATGATTATAATGGGTTCTGATTGCTTTTGACATGACTCTCACATCTAGTGTTGGGAAGTGTCAGCCATTAAGAGACTGAACGCCAGTGGGCAGGGCCTATGGTGCAGTGATGTATTCGATCAGTCATATGCAGATGTACTTGCCTGTGTGTGACGTCACGAATCCTGCAATATCAAATCGAGCCCTTGTTGGAGCTTGATTACATAAATCCTCTGTTTATAATGAGGAGGATGTTTTAAATCATGAGACTTGCAGGATGTTTTAATTGTACAAAGACCTCTTATATGTCAGCGGATCATGGAAAATTGGATTTCTCATGTCATGACCCTTTTAAAAAGTGTTGATTCAGTTACTACTCTTATATTCGCCATGACCTTAAATTTGATTTTTTTTTACTTGTATAAATCTTGGAAGATCCAGAATATTTTTAACTTCGATTGTGTTTGACTGAAAGAAGAAAGTCATATACACTTAGGATGGCTTGAGGGTGAGTAAATTATGGGATCATTTTCATTTTTGGGTGAAGTATATTATATTTACATGGTCTAGTTTGGGTTCCATATAAATTATTTTTCCCCCCAGTTTTCCTTTTATGTATGAGGCAGGTTTCACGTGTCTCTGAGAAGACGAGAGGTTAAGACTAAAAGTGCTAACTTCAAAACAAACCCATCATGCGTGTAAATTGCACAACCTTGTCGTGCCAAGTCAGCTATCTAGGAGAGGCCATCAAGCATCAATGTCAAGCATTTAATATTTATGGCAGGAAAATCTGCCAGTCTTCCATGGTTCTGAGCGAGCAGCAGCCCGAGGAAATGGTCTCTGGGGCTCTGCTGTTCCCACAGACGCTTCAACACTGATTCTCGCATGATGGTCACAAAACAGCTGCGACGCACTGCCATCCACAAAGAACCAAGGAAGTGTGTTTACCGAATACATCTGAGATGAGAGATGCTGAGTGTTTGGGGTGATGCTTTAAAATAATTAATTTAAAACCTTTCCATTGTTTCCTGTGTGGAACACAAAAGGAAAAATGTTTTGCAGAATGTCCAAGCTGCCCTTTTCCATAGAATGAAAAGTGATTCACATTTCAAAGCTCAAAACAAACAAAACCCCAAACATGCACTTTTAAGCACCGCTATCAAATTAATTATACTTTGAAAGGCTACGCTTTTGACTGAACACATACGCCAGCATATTCATAAAAAAAAAGAAGTATACTTTGGGCTTTAAAGTACCATAAATGTAGTTGGGTGCTATATATAGGCTAGTCTTTCAAAGCCAATTGATACAGTAGCTTTGTGTGAGGAATTTGTTAACTGAAAATCTTGCCCTATTGCCCAATAAAACAGCTTGAGAATAGCATGACATTTACCTCAGGCAAGTCATTTAGTGTCCACAGTATGTTAGTTTACTAGAGAAATGAGCTCTAGAGGGGAGCATTTCACTAAATATATGTACTATATTAGCTTATATGTTCATTATATTTACTTTACCTGTTAGTAATGTCTTAATATATGTTTAAATAAATTTGTTACGAAAACAAGTTATGACAGTAACTGTGTAAATGATTATATTTCAAAAATGAATTATAATGAGTAATAATTTTATAATTAGATTTAGAAGTTAATGCAAAACCTGCCTTATGTGCAATTTACATGTTTACATTATTTATTTGAGTGTTGATTATTATATCTAAATTATATCTATATATCTAATAGTTTGGGCTCTGTTGTTAATTGTAACCTTTAATATTATATTAATGTGTAAGTAAGGGCTCCCTGTATGTAGTTTACAGCATTGGCTGAGATAGACTTTTTTTAATCCTTAAGAAAGTTTTAATTATAATTGAATTTATTTAAAGAGAGACACAATTTGTTCAACAAACCACTGTTTAATAAAAAAGAAGAAAAAAGAAGCAATTTTATGTTTTCTTCCCCCCGCTGTAACTAACCCATACCGAACCATGAATTTAATGACGAGGTACATACCGTCATATTTGTGTACTGTTACACCCCTAATAATAAATAAATTAATAATAATAATAATAATAAGTAGTTGCGTTCAATTTATTAATAACGTTCGTTAAGACTAGTTATTGCATTAGTTATCATAATCCATTAATGAACAATACATTTACAGTATTTATTAATCTACTGTAATGTTTTTACATATACTAATATATTTTAACATTTCAAGTTGGACAAATCAACAATTAACAACAGTATTTTTGAATTAGGCTTCTTTTTTACTAACATTAAAAACTGTAAAAAGTGTTGTTCATTGTTAATTGATGATACCTAATGCATTAATTAACTTTAACCAATTGAATTTTAATGTGCAGTTTTAACAATATATATTTTCACCCCAAAAATAATTTGATCAGTGAACTTAAGGTCCATACTATGGAGCCACGCACATAACATGTGGGGAAAAAAAGAGATATGTATATTGTGAAAACACAAAAAACAAAACCACAACTTACTAATACTGTACGTCAACACCTTTTACTAATTCATTCCCTCATTTTAAGTAAAGTATGTGCGCAATATAATAATTAGTTCCCTCGTTTTACTAAATTGTGGCCACGTTATAATAGTTGGTTCCCATGTTTTAGTTAAATCAAAATAAGGGAACAAATTACTTCATTGTGGGCATGATTTACTAAAATGAACAAACAAATTAAGTTATGGGAACAAATTCTTAATTTGTGGCCACGGTTTACTAAAATGAGAGAAGGAATTGTTAATTCGTCATGTATTTTTTGTTTGCATGTCATGTGCGGGGCTCATAACAATACAGCAAGACTAGAACAAATTCCCCTGAAACTCTTCTAATAAACATAAATGATCACTAACAAGTAACAAGTAAACAACTTTAGACTTAAACACATAAAATTTTTATCAAACTCTCCCAATCCACTGTCCACTTTCAATTGATTCACAAAAATGATTCATGTTGTTCCAACATACAAGGATTTTGTAAATGTACATTTAAGTGGTTTGAAAGATAATAAAATACATAAGAACTGTGTTGCTTTGGCTCATTTTAGCTCTTTTTTTGTATATAAATATATTCATATTATTATATATTATTTTTTGAGACATTATTAGTAGAACTATTCTAAAAAATATTGTTGGGTTTTTGTAACTTTCTTTGCACTGGACTTAAATATACTGCTGTGCAGGATTTTTTTTTTTTTTTTAATATATGTTACATAAGAGCTTTTGAATAAAAGCTTTTGATATCTCTGCTCTTCAGAGAGAGGTAATTGTAATTGCTTTTTTCGATTTCTATGCAAAACTAGACATTGCAGCAACCTTGATTTTAAGTTTTAAATGCTAAAGAAAGCACTTTCCTCCAAACGCAGAGAACATAGAGCATAATTGGTTTTCTGAGCGGTGACAGTGTGTTTTTGCTGAAGGAGCCTCTCTCAGCTCTTGATTCCTGTTGGTTGTGCAAGGAGAAGCCAACAAAAGAAGCGTGTTTACCTTGAACATTGTCTTTTTTGACTCTGTGCTGAGTGGAAACAAGATTGCATGTGCATCTGACATTCTCTAAAGAAGTCCTCTGTAATTGCCAGCAGTGCAGTTTGATTATGACTGCAGCCTGTGGGGAGTGTGTGTCTGTGTGTGTGTTTGTGTGTCTGTGTGTGAGTGTGTTTCTCCTTTTTAAAGCGTAATTAGAATTTCTTTGCAGTCACTGTAATGTGTTTCCCCCCCCCCCCCCCAGTTTGTTGCTTTAGTACAAACACCTCTGCGTCCTATGATTGAGGGTGTGATTGTGAATAGTAAGCAGGGGTTAAATTGGGATTTTGGAGGTTGTGAAACCTTAAAGCTACATTCACACTGGCAGTAACTGAATCGTTGCACTGTTGGTTACTACTGTGTTTATTTGCCTGCTGAATCACACTGTATCAGGTGGTGAATCACTTCATTCAGCTTCATTGTCTGCACTCCCATTGGTCATCACAGTGTTGCTGCCTGGATGAATTACGTAAGGGCACCTTTGGGATTTCAGAGACACATTCTTCACTTTACCCAAAACAAATGCTGCATTGCTAAAATGAGTGGTTGGGTGTTGTCGCTACCAAAGGAAAGACAAAGGCCACGTTCACACAGCAGCAGAATACAGTTGTCAGTCCTATATTTGAGTCCTTAAATGTCACCTATTAAGCAAAATTCACTTTTACATGCGCTGCATCTGAAATCGCATACTGTCTGAGTATTACATTTGATTTTGAATTTATGAATGAAATTCAGACGTACTACTGTACATCCACCATGTTGTTACTGTCACGTGACCTACGCCGTCAGTTGTGTCGCTTCACTGCCATTCACAAATCCTCTCCCGTGGCCTCATGGGATAATAAAGTGTCCATTGCTGTTTTTCCAATACTATGCATTTGGACATATAACCCGAATTCCGGAAATGTTGGGACATTTTTTAAATTTGAATAAAATGAAAACTAAAAGACTTTCAAAATCACATGAGCCAATATTTTATTCACAATAGAACATAGATAACATAAATGTTTAAAGGGAGAAATTTTACACTTTTATCCACTAAATGAGCTCATTTCAAATTTGATGCCTGCTACAGGTCTCAAAAAAGTTGGCACGGGGGCAACAAATGGCTGAAAAAGCAAGAAATTTTGAAAAGATTCAGCTGGGAGAACATCTAGCAACTAATTTAAAGTTAATTGATATCAGGTCTGTAACATGATTAGCTATAAAAGGGATGTCTTAGAGAGGCAGAGTCTCTCAGAAGTAAAGATGGGCAGAGCTGTGAAAGAGTGCGTAAAAAGATTGTGGAATACTTTAAAAACATTGTTACTCAACGTCAAACTGCAAAGGCTTTGCAAATCTCATCATCTACAGTACATAACATCATCAAAAGATTCAGAGAAACTGGAGAAATCTCTGTGCGTAAGGGACAAGGCCGAAGAACTTTATTGGATGCCCGTGGTCTTCGGGCCCTCAGATGACACTGCATCACTCATCGGCATGATTGTGTCAATGACATTACTAAATGGGCCCAGGAATACTTCCAGAAACCACTGTCGGTAAACACAATCCGCCGTGCCATCTGCAGATGCCAACTAAATCTCTATCATGTAAAAAGGAAGCCATATGTGAACATGTTCCAGAAGCGCCGTCGTGTCCTGTGGGCCAAGGCTCATTTAAAATGGACTGTTTCAAAGTGGAAAAGTGTTCTATGGTCAGACGAGTCCAAATTTGACATTCTTGTTGGAAATCACGGACGCCGTGTCCTCCGGGCTAAAGAGGAGGGAGACTTTCCAGCGTGTTATAAGCGTACAGTTCAAAAGCCAGCATCTCTGATGGTATGGGGGTGCATAAGTGCATACGGTATGGGCAGCTTGCATGTTTTGGAAGGCACTATGAATGCTGAAAAGTATATAAAGGTTTTAGAGCAACATATGCTCCCCTCCAGACAGCGTCTATTTCAGGGAAGGCCTTGTGTATTTCAGCAGGACAATGCAAAACCACATACTGCAGCTATTACAACAGCATGGCTTCGTCGTAGAAGAGTCCAGGTGCTGAATTGGCCTGCCTGCAGTCCAGATATTTCACCTATAGAGAACATTTGGTGCATCATTAAACGAAAAATACGTCAAAGATGACCACAAACTCTTCAGCAGCTGGAAACCTATATCAGGCAAGAATGGGACCAAATTCCAACACCAAAACTCCAGACACTCATAACCTTGATGCCCAGATGTCTTCAAACTGTTTTGAAAAGAAGAGGAGATGCTACACCATAGTAAACATGCCCCTGTCCCAACTATTTTGAGACCTGTAGCAGGCAACAAATTTGAAATGAGCTCATTTTGTGCATAAAATTGTAAAATTTTTCTGTTTAAACATTTTTGTTATCTATGTTCTATTGTGAATAAAATATTGGCTCATGTGATTTGAAAGTCTTTTAGTTTTCATTTTATTCAAATTTAAAAAACGTCCCAACATTTCCGGAATCCGGGTCGTACTACTCTGTTGGCGTGCTGTTTTTTGCAAACTAAATAAGTATTAGATTTCGGAGGCAGCAATGGTGTTTGAACATAGGCAGTGTGTGTACACAGCCACGCTATAATGGTGAAAATCCACCCACTCCTTTTTTTATATTCCTCATAAATAGTGTTGGGTATCGTTTGGATTTTATCGATTCTGATTCTTATCCATTCCTAGTTTCGATTCCAACAAAGTAAAAAAAAATAAAAAAATAACAAACAAAAATCAGCAGCCTACAGAACGCAAGAGAAACTTTTGCCAGTGGTTTTAATAAAAACACCACAGCAAAAACAACTAGACTAATATAAATTAAAATGTTCTCATATGAGGTGTGCATTTAGTATGGATGTCCCCTATAAAAACTGACCATTCATTTATTGTACTTATTAGAAATGAGGTCTTTATAGGCCTCTGAAGTTGAGAAACACATTTCTCCGGAATGCTGCAGCAAAATGGTTTCATATGAGGTGTGCATATAGTACGGGATGTACTCTATAAGAACTGCCAATTGTGTTTTTCTACTTATTAGAAATGAGGTCTTTATGAGGATATATTGATGTAATTTCGTGTGTATTGGTCCGTTCGGTCCATTTTTACAGCATCTTGTGCAGGAAACTGCATTCTAAAAATGCAGCACTCCAGTTTAAAGAAGTTTAAAGTATACAATATTGAAAGCTAGTGGTTGAAATGGGTACTGCAATCCAGACTTTACACTCAAGCGGGTTGCCAGATTGATGACACACAACAGAAACCACTGCAAATGACAATGGAAGGCGATCAAACCTTAAAAGTTGATGAGTTGATTTATCCGCTTTTTACATTTACAATTTACAATATCTTCAAATAGAAACCAGTTATTTTAAATTAATATAATATTTCACAATATTACTGTTTTTACAGTATTTTTGTAAATAATGCAGCCTTGGTGAGCAGAAGAGACTTCAGCAATTTAGAGCCATGAAAGCTTTTTTTAAGTGTACAAACTAGAAAAAACTAGAAAGAAAAACAAACCATCATACAATGAAAAACAATGAAAACTAAAAGTTCAAATGACAATATGAAAATAAAAGTTCAAAACTATAATAGCTATTATAACTATTTATACCTTTCTGCCTTACTAGGAAATAGAATAAAATAAAATAAACAATCAACTAAAAATTAAGAAACAAAGATGCATCTTATATTAGACTACAAATATCAAGAATGATCAATAACATTACATAGCTGAGTGCCGATAAAAGCAATGCCAACAGTCTCAAGCTCTGAACAAAGATTAGCCCAATACTGCGAAATTGGCCTTATTTTATAATAAAACATATCAGTCAAGTATAACATTATCTCTGGATGGGCATAATCTGATCACCAGGAGCACCCCACCGTATATAAATATTTACACTCAGGCAGGTGAAGCAAAAAGTTATTTTAGACCGTCTATGTCACATGATTTAAATGCACGAAAGCTTTCATTAAACAGAATGGAAGGAAGCATTAAACAGGACGACAGTGTGGTTGTCCAGAGGGTTATTTCAGTGCTCGTGTTGGCTGAACATTCTGCTTTGCCTGAAAGGACATGCAGGTTGCCTGAGCTCCTCACATCAAAGCACTACAAACACTGTTTGAAATTCAGTGAAAGTGCAGTTAATAATGCAGGAGAGGACGTGCCCAGGGAAAACATGTTTGCCGATGCCTTCTCGCTCGCTCAGCTGTTTAACTGCACCCCATTTTCCTGATATTTCTGAATATGACTTCAGGGCCAAACACACAGTATGGTTTGGGTTTGGTGGAATATCAAAGATCATAAAGCAAACTATCTTTTTTTTCACAGGATACTGCCAAAAATTCATGCATTTCCACACTGATGTTTTAGATTTGAATCAAACCTGTCTAAAGACCTGGCCTAAGTTACAGAAAAATCAAAAAATATAAATTCTTTCATGTTTTTAAGAGCTCTTCAAAAGATATCAGACACTAATAGCATTTGGAAGAAAGCTTTTTTGTTTTAGCAATATTTTAATGACCATCCAT
The DNA here is from genome assembly GCF_019924925.1 of Ctenopharyngodon idella. NCBI lineage: Eukaryota > Metazoa > Chordata > Actinopteri > Cypriniformes > Xenocyprididae > Ctenopharyngodon > Ctenopharyngodon idella. The sequence goes on from NC_067234.1 coordinate 11,980,645, forward strand.
ATTTATTTTTCAGTCTCTTTATTATGATACAAACAGAAAATAAAGTAAATGTGTAGGCAAAATGTAAAAAAAAAATTCTGAACAAAATTGTTTCTTCAAGAAAAAAAAAAAAAAAAAATATATATATATATATATATATATATATATATATATTTATATATTAGGGCTGTCAAGCGATTAAAATTTTAATCAAATTAATTACATGATGTCCTGATTAATTATTCAAATTAATCGCAATTTAATTTCACATCAAATTCCCCCAAAATATAATTTAAAGTCATTATTGTGTTAAATAAGAAAAGCATCAAATAGCCATTACAAAAAGTAGCTTTAGAAAGAAATATTTTATTTTATTCAACATTTATTACACAAACTTTTAGGCTACAATGGCCATGATTTTCTTTCAGAAACTGCATCTGAATTGGTATTTATATATATTTACAGACCAAAACAGTTTGGTTATCAACATTCTTCAAAATATCTTCTTTTATGCTCTGTAAAAGAAAGAAAGTCATACAGGTTTGAAACTACATGAGGGTGAATAAATGTAAATAACTGAATTTTCATTTTCGGGCAAGCTATCCCCAAAATATGAATTTATTTTATTTTATTTTATTTATTTATTTTTTTATGAAGTGATACTATAAGTAAGTAACTAAAACTAGCAATAGGTGGCGGTACATGTCTAAATAAGTAAGTCATTGAGTCATTCATTCGATTCTTTCAAATGGCTGATTCATCCAGGAATTAAGTAAATGGCTCTCTTTATGAATGGGCCATTGAATCATTAGCTGCATCCGAAAACCTAGGCAGCTGACTTGCTGCCTCGCTGCCTTATCAGGCAATGACTTGTAAGGCAGCGTTTGTGCATGAAGGCACCTCATGATTTCGGACAAACTTCTGAGGCAGTGTAACCGTTTAATGATCTACAGCAAAATAGCGCAAGCTTTGGGGAGAACTAAACAAATATTTAATTACTACAATAGTCATTTCTCGCTAGAAATGACATCAAAAGTGGAAAATGTTGGTCAAAAACGTACATTTACACACAAACTGACCAGCAAACGCAACTGCCATAGAATGGAACGCATGGGATTGTGGGATATCAAAGGCAGCAAAGGATACATCTATGATACCTTCATGAATCGATCAGAAGAAGGCATCTCATGAGATGAAGTGAAGCTAACACTGGATTTGGACGTGCCTTGATGCCTTCCTACCTTGAAATCTGTCCTCTGAAGGAAGCATTTTCCAATTTTCAGACGCAGCCATTGGTTCACCCGATTGATTTGCTTAAAACGCGGATTCATTCAGAAATTAAACACCGCTGTGTGTCACAGAACAGTTCTGCTCTGGCAAAATAAACTAAAAATGATGCTACAAACATTCTTTTAGATATAGATTTTTTTAACTTTTGAGATTCACCCAGGCCATGTTGTAGTTTTGATTTTGTAGTTAACCTTCTCTCTATTCATTTCAGCTTGCTTGTAACTGTTCAAAATGCTTTATGAAAAGTAGTTTCATTTAGTTCCTTTTCTTTTTCTTTCAACAGAGGCAAGGATCCGGAGCAGCTGGTGGCAACAGCAAAACCTCTGGGGCGCAAGGTACTGAGACAATATTCCACACCCGAAATCGAACACATCATAGATCTTTAATCATTTTACGGCAGCTTCTACAGTGAATACAAACAGTATGTCCCAGGAAATCTTTGTCTTGGAAGAGAAGAGATTCATCATGTTTGAGTTTACCCCAAACAACCTTAAGCGTACAGAAAAGCCCAGTATCCCATCTGAAATCTTCAGGCATAAGCATTCTAAAGTATTCCCTGAAGTGTCCCACCAAACAAAAATGTTCTGCGCTGTGCTCAGTGAAGGGAGAACGAGTCTGGTAAGCATTTAAAAAAAATTGTGCTTGTGTATGAAAAAAAGGCTGAAGAAGGAGACAAAAAAGAGAAAAGGGTTGAAGTAATGAACACGGTCCCCAGCGTTTCAGCTGCACGCTTCTATGAAAAGGGCAACTAAATGGATCTGAACCAACAAATTGGCCCATACATCTTAAATCAGACTTAAAAGACTTGAGGGTTTTTCTGTTGTTGGTTTTCTACCTGATGCAGTAATGCTCTTGAGGACGCTGAAGCCCCAGGGAGAGCTGGGTACAGAGCTTATTGGACAAGAACGGCATCTCAAAGGAAGCTGGTTTCACTGAAGCTTGAATCTTCACAGAATTGCATCTCTTATTGCAGATGATGCTTTAGACATGAGAACATAAATACAGTGCAATGCTTGCAGCACCAGCTTCTCTAAAATCAGGCATGGTTTTATACTACAGTACACATTATAGTGAATTCAAAAGCTTCTGCTAAATCCAAATACCATTCACTGACCCCAAAAAGTATTTGGATACTTAGGGGTCATTTGCACAACACCAAAAATACTGAAAATCTGTTTTGGCCGTTCATGACAACAGCATTTTGGGGGCCTGAAAACGCTAACAAAAACACGAATTTGTGAAAATGGTGCCATCAAGCGTGGATCTGTGTGAACGGGTATCGTTTTTGACAACATTGTCTGTACGTGAAAGGAAAAACTTTTCCGTTATTAGTACATCGTTACAGTGTAAATGTACCCTAAAGCCACATAGAAATGTCTGAATTTCAATGCATTAGATACAAAATATCAAATCAAGCAAACAAATGATGGTAGAGTTTTTCTCAGAATTAATTTCTCAGCAACTAAACTTATTGGCAGGGTTGGGGAGTAACGAAATACATGTAATGCCGTTACGTAATCAGGATACAAAAAATTGGTAACTAATTCGTTAGTTACATCAAAAGACAAAGTAATCAGAATAAAGTTACATTTTGTAAAAAATGGGAATACTATGAGGATTTAATTTAAAACTTAATAAATTAGTATTTTGTCATAAAGCTATATTAAGTGTTGATTATAGTTCCTGGTTCTGTTGCAGTCATGACTCACATGAGCCACATGCACAAATAACACCTGTCTACAATCATTCTACTCAGACGCAGGTTGAGACGCAGCTAAGTTATTAATTAATATGCTTCCCACAGACATAAATGTTTTTTATGTCTGAAAATTTCAGTTATTTTGTTTTCAAAGAAGAAAAAAAGAAACAACATGGTTGTAAAGCGTAAATTTTGCTTTCCAGGTATGAAGACGTTTTCTTTAACAAGAACTTAACCATTTTAAGTTACGACTAGCACGGAAATCATGTTAGCTCAAATTTAGTGTTTGTTAGTGATTTAAAATTTCTTGTATGATCGCAGTTTTGTTAAAGTTTTCTAGTGGAAAATTAACACGAGTCCCAACAAAGGGGAACTCCCACTGCTAAAGCCCTTGGTATACTTCGTTTTTTTACGCGTACGCTAGTGTACACTCACAGTTGAATGCACAGCCTTGGAAAGTATACTTCATTTGACTTATACGCATACACAGGTGTTCGACATGTGCGCAGTTTGAGCAATCTCTTGCCATGGATTACAACCCATTTAAACATCTTTGTATTCTTTTATGCTAGAGTTGAGGGTATTTATTAACCTCTTCACACAATCTCTTGTCTATGTAGTAGGGCTAAACAAATAATCGCAATTAAATCACAATTAAATTGTATGTGATTTGGCAAAGGCTGTGATTATTTCATGCGTAGCTTGTCAGAGCTGTACGGCTCTGTGGTCAGTTATAAATACTTCTCCATCTGAAAGCCAGAGGGCGCTCTTGTGCAGAAACTCCAAATATGCCCTGCCGCAGAAGTAGATAACACGTGTCATTCCAGGAAATCCCTATTCCTATCATACTATCGCTGTAGCTGAATAAACAGAAGACTGAAATGCTTTGATTGATTAAAAATGACTAATAAACACACAACTGCCTTATTCTGTGTAAGAAGCCACATCATCTCACAGAAGGATGTAGGCCTCCATTGTCGCTGTAGCTTGCATGCGTTCTGGTCTGTTCTGTTTATGCAGTTTTTCTTTGACTACCATGTGAATCGACGCCCACAGGGCACGGGTGCCACCTTATGGATAAACTAATTACTGCAAAAAAATTAAATGCGCATATGTGACCTGTGCGTTTGCGCGGTTACAAAAATCCGGTGGTGCGCGTACTCTACTGATGACGAAATCAACGTCACATGCACTGTACGCTGACCCTCGCATATGGATAAAAAGTGAAGTATACTTTAGGCTTTATGCCCCAGGGTCAGTCAGTAAAAGGTCACTGCCTTGATCAACATGTATTTTGAAATAGACTAATATGTAGATGGTGTAGACTTTTAATGTTGTTTATAATAATTTTTTTCTTGTACATGTTAAAGAAATAAAAATAGAAAATAAAACCTTCTGCAATACAATACTGTAGCCACTAGATGTCTGTATAGCCTTTTTATATAAATACTGTATATATACGGGGCTGCATAATCTCTAGTTGGTGAAACAAGACTCATTGCTTAGTTTTAATAGCCTAGTTTTTTTTTTTTTTTTATTTTAAATTCATATTAAATAAAAGTACTTTGATTGTTTTTTTTACTTGACTTTATTTACATATGTGACCTTGAAGGAATCCAAAAGTAATCAGATTACATTACTTTCATATTGTGGTGCTTGGATTACGTTACTGAATACTTCTATTAGGAAGTAATTTGTAACTGTAATGGAATACATTTGAAAAGTAACCCTCCCAACACTGCTTATTGGATTTATGAAGTCAATTCCCATCTCACATTTATGTTATTAAATATATTTATGTGTTTTTCTAAAATAATATTGAAAAAAAAAATGCTTGTTGCTAGCCATTAATTTAATATGACAAATACTGCTGGAAAGTTTGTTTTTCCTGCATTGAATATCCAGCTATACAGGAGCTCATAATGTTTCTAGGAGGCTGGGGAGAAAGTACTATTGAAGCCATTGATGTGCTTCCACCCACTCATGTGCAGAGCAAGAGCAAGGACGTTCATACACAAAACTACACAATTATATGCATGCAAATACATAATTCTATTCATCCTGCTTGGCTGAAGGGAGCTATATAGGGAAGCTGTACAGGTGTCTTCAGCCAATGACAGCATGTAATGTCGGTCTTAAGAGAGAAAGCACGTTAATACCAAAGGGTATGGTAAAAATATATTAAACAAAGTAAATACTTTCTTGGGAATCATTAAATTGGGGAATTACATGTGATATTCTCATAAGTACATGCACTCAGTACAAGTACTCACTAAAGTTATAAACTCGCAATTGTCATAACTGTGAGATAAATAATCACTATTACCTTTTTTTATTTGTTTATATCCCGCAATTTTGAAGTTTTTTGCAAACTCAAGATATAAACTCGCAATTCTGAGAATTTTTTTTTGAATTGCGAGTTATAAACTTGCAATTGTAAGTTATACAGTCCGAATTGTGAGATACAAGCTAGTGAGATATAAGCATTGACGTGTGTAAACGGAGACAGGAAGACAGTAAGAATAGCTCTCATGTATTGACTGAAACATGAGGCCTGCTCTCTCTAGAGGTATATTTAAAGGATCTTTCTTCTCTCGCTGTGCTTAATGTCTATGTCAAGGTTTTCCTCCTCCCTTGCTTAAATTGCTATTGAATTTTCCAGCAGTCTAATGTGGTGTTTCAGTATTCACTATTGAGCTGTGATTTCTTACCAATACAACACATAACCTTCACATCTGGTACTGTCATGAATAGAGCTTGAAACTCTTTTAAGATCATGCTGTACAAAAAAATGTGCTTTTTTTTGCATTTACTTTATATGAGGTTCAACGTTTTCGAAAACCTACAAGCAGAGTCTGAGACTTATCTGATTTGTCTACATTTTATAACCCTAATTTATGTTCTGGGTAACAATAAATAAATATTAAATAAAAATTCTAATTAAATGATATATTATTGAAAATTGAGTAATAAAATAATGATTGAAATAAAAACCTTCAATTAGGCAACCAGATAGCACTAGTAGTTTGGCACCAAATATTGGTTAGTAGTTATTAATAAATTTCCTATAAATTACAGAAACATTTTTGCATACTGTAGTTCTCTCTCTAAATCAATATGAGCAGTTTTTCTGTAATGTGATTCCAGGAAGTAATGTTACACCAATTTGTAACAGAATGTGCCATCTAACACCTGAGTGAAGATTTTTCGCTTTTGTCTGACAATGATGATAATGAGAAAACCCACTGCCTCTTGGTGATGACAATAAAACATTATCTGATCAGTGAATTATCAGTGAATATAAAATAAAAAAATATAAAATACTACTATAGCATCTGCTTGAATATTCTTTATTGTGCTTTTGGTAGAAGGAGGAACTTTGGTGTGAATCATGAGCGCAGCTGGAAACAAGAACTGGACTGGAAACATATGTGTGTCTCCAGTGAATTTTATTCTGATGGCTTCTGTACTCCATGTGCATTTAGCTTGCAGGAAGTTTAAGACAGGATGTGCTTTATTCCAAAAGCCCAGCAGCACTGACTGTACAGTATATGTGCGTTTATATGACATTGCAGTCTGTGTGACTGCCTTCTAGGAATTCATCAAATGTATATCTGCAAAGCTTGTGGAGAATGGAAGTTATGTTTTAACCTTTCTTTCTTGATGCATTATTGCTAATATCATATGAGTCATAAATAATGACTGTGGAAAGACATTTTTACACAAAATCCTGCAACCCTACATAGGACAAGTGGTTTAAAGGATGGATGGATGGATGGGTGGATGGGGGGTGGGCGGAATAATAACTGTGAAAGGTCATTTTTACACAAAACTGAGTTAAAAATCCTGCAACCCTACACAGGACAGTTGGTTTAAAGAATGGATGGG